>NW_013527137.1:8744743-8812237 GCF_000836215.1 Papilio polytes
AAAAAAAAAAAAAAAAAAAAAAAAAAAAAAAAAAAATAAAAGCAGGTGTTTTGTTGTTACACCGCGTCGCGTCAAAGTCGATCTTCTCACCACACAACAACACTTCCGACGAATACACGCGAAAAATTTGTTTCGTTATATTTAAGGATTATTAAAAAAATTATCATTGCAATTTGCGTTTTATCATTGAGTGATAGAGTTTTTATTTGCTTGGAGCGCGTGTCTTAACAATATACGCCGGTAAATCCGTCGAGCGTGATCGATTGAGTGGCTCCGGGATCTTTTTGCGTTCGGCTCCCGCTGTTTGGCGCAAATGTATGCAAAATTTATTTTTGACGTTTTTTATCGGCCTATTGCTGGGATCATGGCCGGGGATCGCCGCGGCGGGAATGTGTCAGTAAAGTTACGATTTTAACGTCTTTCGAAACAAGATATCGGATAATGGAAATAAAATAAAAACATGCATCGCCTACAGTATTGTGAAGGTCGGATTCTGCTTATACTGGTACGCGAACGTGCGTGGACAAAAGTTTTACTTTTTATATTGGCTTTACTGTCAATTTACTATAGAAGTAAAAAGATAAAACGTGAGTGGTGATTCTACGATAAAAATCCGTCTTGTACATAATTTTCCCTTATAAAAATAAAGGCAAATATTTGTAAAAAGGGCAAAGAGCAAACAATTTTTACGCTTGGATTTCTAACAATCCTCTTTTACCTATTAATATGACAAGTAACAATTATAATGTCTTCAAACATGTTTCATTGAACTAACGAGAAAAAATACCTCTCTGATACCAATTATAACATGGGAAGGAAGATAATAAATAAAAAAAGTCCTTTCCAAATGCATAAACAACTCTGATACATTGAAAGTTACGGTGTATCATTAAAAATCTTGATGCAAACAAAACTTAAATCATTCAAGCGATATAATGATGTACGGCCGAACACCTCTACAAAATTTACATCCCTATGTTCACAATTATAATTAACTAGCTGTTGCTCGCGACTTCTCCGCGACAATAAAAAAATATAGCCTATGTTATTCACTGATAACGTAGCAATTTATTGGTGGAAGAATTTTTTAAATCAGTTTTTGAGTTATTTCAATACATCTTACTAGTTTTACAAATGCGTAAGTTTGGATGGATGGATGTCTGTTAGAGTTTGTAGCCTAAGCGGCGAAGCGGATCTCGATGAAAGTTGGTAGATGTAGAACATAGTCAGGAAGAACACATATTTATTCACGTTTGTTTCGTGGGCGAAAGATAGTACAAAAATACAAATCTTTGCTTTTTATAATATTAGTACAGTTAGAATGCAATTATTATTTTGAATGCATTTGAAGCATTGTTTAGTAGTTTATTGTCCACCTTAGTATGGCGATATAATACGAGCCCTAATTGAGTGGTACAATAACGCAACCCCTACATTGCATTAATAGTTCCAGATGCAGTAATTAAATCAAACCGAATACCTCAGGGAACGTATTACGTTATAAGCTCGGTTCACACGGGGGGGAATTTACAATGACTTCATTGTGAAGCAAATAACGTAACTTTTTTAAACCAGTATGTGATACTACGCAGTTTTTACAGAATGTATTATCAATACAGTGAAATCAGAATATTGTCAGAAGAAATCATAAGTAAAAGCAATGAATCGTTTCTAAGAGACCAATAGCTATCGGAAACCAAACAATGTAAAGTTATCTAAAAAGCCCTACTTACGTCACGCTTTAGGCTATATATTTTTCCGTCGCTAAACTTAGAGGCAAATATTTTGGATAAAAACCCTAATGTGGGAAAGAGGCCATAAGTTGTTGCCAACATCAAGGAAACAAGGTTACGATGGTTTGATATCATGTCATCATTTTGACATTTGCAATTGATAATTTGACAAATATAAACAATAAAATGAAATATTTATAATTTTATGCGGATGCAGCCGCATGGGAACATCTAGTTAAAATATAAAACTAAATTAAAATAGTATTGAACTTTAGCTTTTAGTTTGCAATAAACTTATATTTGAGTTTTTTAACTGTAAATGTATATCATTGGGTTTAACTAATTATTCTTTGACATGTAAATATTTTAAAAATGTTAAGAAAAAATTTAAAGAGTGTACACCGCCTAACATTCCTTAGGTTGCGTTTTACGAGGCAAGTAAACTCGGCCTGGGGCATGTCGCGTGCAGTAATGATTAATGGGGCATACAGCGAAATGTCCGCTTTGAATTGTTACCTTTTATTCAGCAACTGTGTCTTGCGACCATAATACACTTGGTGCATTCAGATATGATGTACACTCAGATAAAATTAAATGGGTCCTTTTAAGATAGTCTTTATAATTTCATGCTTTCTCGCAAACAAAAAGAAAATATAACAAAGATTCCACATTTATGCTTATTATAAAATCATAACTGTTATCCTTGTTTGATCAAAGGCAGTGAGAGGGACAGCTATATGTTTGTAGACATGATATTGAACTTTTGCTTTCCACTGTATAGTCTTAAATTTAGATCTGTGTGTACAAAAGGCGTATGTGCGTTAAGAGATTTAGTTCTCTATTTGTCCGCTTAACGGCGTGATTTTTTTAAATATTTATGTTACCTATGTTTCGTTTCTAATCAAAATTGCACTCTGAACTCTTCATTCTACTTTTCCTTTAATTTATGAAACTATTTGAACTTTTTTTTATTATTTATTATTTACGTCTGTCCGTTTGTTATCATTAATCATTCGAATCAAGAATAGTAAGAAAGCGCATCGTCATCGTGACAAAGTTCGTACAAAATTCCTAACCATTGGTTACAATTACAATGGTTATTTGATTTTTACCATCACTAGTATGTCCGTTCAAGTGTTTGAAGTAAAAAAGATTTTACAATACACGATTTTTTATAAACCTTGTCAATTAATAATGTTTGTTTTCTGTAATGCTACAGACGTTTAAATTTAAATAAACAGCTGAGCTGTTCAGTTGAAATTGTCTGTGTAATTATAATTTAGCCTGACAATTGAACTGTACAATGTTGCCTACATACTAGTACCAACATTAAGGATTGTTTACTTAATTTATAGTTTTAGTTTATTTTTTAGTTAACTCAACATACAAATAGTACATTTTTATCTTGTTAGTTTTAATTTATCCATAGATAAAACCATAAATAATAAACTAAATACTTGTATTGTTTAAGTTGACATTACAGTGGATTATTTATAGAGAGGTTTACAGTAATAATTTTATTATTATTGACGCCTGTTCAAATACGGTCTCCCACACCGCGGTCTTTACCCGCCTGCCTATTGTTTGTGTCCACCCACGCGGCGCGACGCCGTGAATATATCACTTCGGTATTGGACCCGGCTGAGGGTGATTTCCTTGTTTATCTACCCGCAATGTAAAATTTAAACACATAAAGCGTTTAGATAAAACAAAGGACATACTGGTCGGGGAATGTCCGCTCTAAATAATGGTTGTGTTATCGAGTTTGCTGATTTCAGGCAAATTCAAATCAAAGTTATTGCATGGATTATAACCTATATACGTAGATCTTTAAAATGGAGATTGCATGTGGCTGAGATGCGTATGTTAAGATGGATGTGTGGTGTGACAAGAATGGATAAAGTTAAGAATGTGTACATTAGAGGAAGTTTTAAAGTAGCACCAGTGGTGGAGAAATCGAGAAGCAAAAGGTTAGCGTGGTATGGACATGTAATGCAACGAAATGATGGGGACATAAAGCAGAAAGTGTTAAGATTGAATGTGGATGGCTACAAAGGAAGAGGAAGACCAAAGAAAGTATGGATGGATTGTGTGAAAGAGGATATGATTAAGAAAGGAGTGGACTCAGATATGACAGCTGATAGAGATGTTTGGAAGAGCAGCACGTACTGTGCCGACCCTCCGTAAGGGATAAGGGCAAGTGGATAATGATGACGTAGATCTTTAAAATAAAGAACTTTTTACAATATTTCTGTCTCAATAACTCAATAGGTAATGCAGCAATTGTTATTTACCTTAGATGTCAATGATCTCAAAGCGTAAATTTATTTTAAGACCACCTACAAAAAGATCTCACAAGAATTTGCATTGTTACAATCTTTAACTTTTTGTTCACAATATAGAGCGGTTGTTAATTCAAACTATGACATATCAAAGCTGCGATCTCCCTTGCGCGATATCTACTGTTACTTATACCTAAAATAGCATCACCTATAAGAATATCACGATTCCTTCGACGTTTTTACAAAGGTGACCCTGGGAACGCTGTATGATTGGAATAGATCATTCAATACAGATTGTATCGATATTGTATCGATATCGGCGGGTCTCGATCGCGGAAACATCGGTAACGGTGCGGCCCGGTATCGCTCAACACTATGTCCATACTAGGGCTGCCCCCCGGCCCTACTACGGTGTCCGGCCCTAAATGCAAACTGGATGCTTTTCTATGGTCATCTTAAGACTCGGTACAGTAATTTTAATGTTTATTGACGCTTGTTCACAAGTTATAAGCGAAACGTATCTTTATTTCAAGTAGTATAGCACTCTGTAGACTACGTTCTTTAATATAGTTAATACTAATATTATAAATGCGAAAGTTTAGATCGATGGATGGATATTTGTTAGAGTTTGTAGCCTAAACGGCTGATCGGATTTGGATCAAATTTGGCATAGATGTAGGACGTTGTCTGGAAGAACACATAGGTTAGTCACTTTTGTTTTTTTTTAATTTCACGCGGACGGAGTCGCGGGCTAAAACTAGTATGTTATAATTTTGAACTTTTATAAACTACATTTCTGTTTCACTATATTAAATTTAATATAAAATACTTAACATTCTTACTAACTAAAGTCATAGTTATTCTGAAATGATGTCAAAAATGTTTTCGTCATTCAATAGATAAAAGCATAGATCACAAAAAAGTAACCATAAAGCATTTTGGCATGTGGCTATGAATAGTAACGGAACTTTCAACACAGAATAATAATGGTATCCGTTTAAGACGGAAAACTAATAATATTATGACTTAAAATTAATTTGATTACGGCCGATGACATGACGTTTTACGAAGTAAACACAGCATTCGAATTTAGAAAGTCGGCTAACGTACAACTTGACCCGTTCGAAACAAAATATAAGAAAAAAAATTAACTGTAAATCGTATAGTTGAGCTGCGATGATCAACGATTCATGGTATAGTTTGGCCCCGATAAATTGAAGATGCTTTAAGAGTAACGATTTGTAAAGTCAAGACTATATTGTACTGTTGTATTCCAATTGAGTGTGGAGGTACATCGGTAGAGGTAGACCTAGAAAGAGATGGATGGATTGCGTAAAAGGTGACATTATCAAAAAGGGAGTGATGACAGATGACGTATGATAGAGTTATGTGGAGGACAAAATCCTGTTGCGCCGACCCTAATGGAATAGGATTAGGAGAAAAATGATGTATTCCAATTGACCGAAAACTAATTAACTATGACAGATAAATATTTTGCCATATTAGTTCAAGTATGTTTTATCCTTTGCTAAAAGATGAAATTGCAAGTTTTTAATATTTGATTTACAATTTCTTTTAAATAAACTTTTCCTCTTTCGTGGACATTCTTTGGAAGATAAAAAAAGTCCGCTCTGTATATCTTTATAAATTCATTTTAGATGATTTCATTAAGTCGAGTCCAAATTTAAAAAAGCTAAAACATGAAAACAATTAACTTATTCTCATTTAGTGAAGGTAGCTCCGTCACGAATGGATAATTGCACCTCACAATAAAGATCTTACACAATGCTTTGATTTTTAAATGTTCTATAACAAATTCAACATCGAAATTTGAAGGTTAATGTGTCTAGACGGATGAGATTTGAACAATTTTAAGACATAAAACGAACAATTCAGACACAAATAGATAAAGCAAAAAAGAATATTTTAAACAAATAATGTAAGTCTAACTATTAAATAACATTTAAGATATGCGTTTAACATTTGATTTATAAAACTAAAAAAAAAAAGATTTTTTAAATAAATCATGGTATCTTGAATTCTAAAAATGACGTAGAGCGGGCGCACACCTAAAACTAAACTATCGCACACTGTTTAGACTCCGTTTGATTATACATAAGAGCTTATATAGAGGTGTGCACACTATTCAATTTTTATTTGTGTAAATAGTTGAATAGGCTGCGAAACAATGACAATCGCACAACAGTTACGCGATACTTTAGTCAAAGGTGTGCGCCAGATCTACTATCATAAAATTTAGAATAAATAATTAGTTTTACATAATATAATTAGTATAAAATAAACAACTGGTTAACAACGATTAAAAATAAACTAAACGAGCATTTGACGAACCAGTTTAGGATATCGAAATCTTTTATCGACTTGTATAATTTGTATAATTTCATCGATGGTAGATTAAATAGCGTATAAAGAGGCAATCAGTCATCGTGAACGAGTACGATACGATATTAGACGAATCAAATCGATAGTAACCCAACTTGAAACGCTTAACTTAACTATAACTTGACAAAACAACAAAAAATATAACTTCCCAACGACCCGTGACACAGAATGTGTTTTACAAAATTCTTACAAGCAGTCAAACTTAAAAAACGATCTACAAGCGAGGGAGTTGAAGAAAAAAAAAAGAAAAAAAACTGGAGTTGACCGGCATCGGGCCCGTTGCTAACAAAAAGGTTCGTTAGTTGACTTAGAGGGATTTATATCGAGTTGTTTATACACCCCACCTCTACATACAAAATAATATCAATGCTTTGCAGAATTACCAATTATAAAACACTTGATAGTAAGACTAAGTATAATTAAATTTATTAGTACTTTTTATCTTTTTAAACTAACTTATTTTCCAAATAAACAACTATATTAGTATTAAACATTTTTTTTACATTAACTTTTTTATTACATTTATATCCAAAGCTTATTTTCATTCATAAATAAATGGTAGTATTAACATCTCTATGTGTATCCGAGCACGCGTCCGGAGGGGCGTACATCTGACCGCGTGGTTCCATAAAAACAATTACATACGCACACCGCTCCCCCTAATTGAATTATTATTAGTAAATTGCCGGCTAACACAATAATTGAAGGGTTGTGTTAGCAGTACCGCCTAATTTTCAATTTGTTTAACACTTTGATTGCTTTGTTGTTTTAACGCAGTTTTTTTAGAGCCTTCGAGGTTATCGACCGGCGTTACTCCTTATTCGGAGCACATATCTATTATTGTGCGTTTTTAAATTTGTTTTAGTGAATGCATGCTTTGCGTAAGATTGATACTGTAGCATGTAATTCATTCAGTTTTAATACATAATTATAGTTATGTGTCTTTGAATTTTAAAGAGGTTTTCTTTCCCTAAAATATTATGTCAATTCTTTTTATGCCAATAGGTACACAATTTTGTTTAATTTTAGATGTTTATTGGGTGTAGAGCATTTTTCGTGATGTTTTTAATTGATCATTAAATGATTTTTAATTGTTTAGGAAATTCTTCATTTTAATTTCAAAAATATTAAGTAGAGTTTTTACGATTAACCTCAACTCAGGCTATTTAAAGAGCGTACTTAGTTTTAACTTAAACATATCTTTTTCCTGAGTAAATTCTAAGCCCAGAAGACCTATAAACTCGATTCCTAAGAATTCACCGAACAAGTAATTTCGTAAGAAAGCCAACAGGAAAGTAGTTTTCAAACAGCCTCAGACATGAGGTCTCACAAAATGAGACATGTTAAAGGTTCATCTTGCAACAGTGGTAGTGACCGCTTTAAGATCTTAGCACGAATGGGCCGGTACGCCAGGTGTAATACCACGACCACATAGAAGACAGGCGTGAAGTGGAAACAATTCCGTGTTTCGTCTGATGAGTGTGATGCCGGAGGCCTAATTTAAGTCCCTTTCTCTTTACCACCCTTTTCTTATAAAAAGAGGATGGGAAGAGGAAGTGGATTTGACAGTGGAGGAGATGCATAAGAAGGGGAAATATCCTCTTTATGTGCGTCTCCTCCTCCGTCTGATAAGGGTAGGCAACGCATCTGCAATTGCGGATGTCTATGGGCAGCGGTCACTTCGCCATTTTGACGATTTCAGGTGGCCTTTTGCTCGTTTGCCACCTTATGTTATAAAAAAAAAATCTTTATATAAAATGTAGTCTATACCAACACTTAATAAAAATATCACAAAGATTTAATCATAATCAAGAAAATTTAAACAAGTAACCTCTATATCTAGGATGTTTTAAGATATTCTGTTCCAATCATAATAATAAAGACAAACAAATGTGTATTCCAGGACCGTTATTCGAGATATATTCATTCGTAATATTGTGTGGCGTCCGCCTACGCGCCCCATGTGGCCAGCTAGTATATCCTTGTCCTTAATCTTTATTAATAAATCTAATATATCTCTTGCTTATAGAATTTTCATAAATAGGTGACTATGATATTAATACTTTAACTGTAATATAAGAAATATGAAATGAGTGTTCGATATTTTTTTTTATAATATAAGGTGGCAAACGAGCAAGAGGCCACCTGAATCCACCGAAATGGAAAGCGACCGCTGCCCATAAACATCCGCAATTGCAGATGCGTTGCCTACCCTTCATTGACGAATGAGGAGACGTATATAAAAAGGATATTTCCCCTTCCTATGCGCCTCCTCCACCGTCAAATCCACTTTTCCTTCCCATCCTTTCCTCTTAAGAAGGGTGGAAAGGAAAATGAACTAAAATTAGGCCTCCTAAATATGCAACATATACGAGTTATTTAGCATAATTTAAACCATAAGAAAGAAACTTAATTGCTGTTTTCTGTAAAATTAGATAAAAGAATGTCCAGGAATCTAATTATACATTTTATTACTGAATTGCATTAAGTTTTTTTTCATTAATGTATTTGACAATTTGTTATTTTTTCTAGGAATGTTTAATTATCTATTTTTAACGAACCTTTTCCTGGATGGACAAGTGATATTTCAAAATATTGACAACGATATGATCTTAAGTATTAAAGGATTTGTTCAATCAATCAAAACTCTTAAGCAAAGATGAAAAGATAAAATTTTTAGTCCTCCGGTCCGTATACGAGACGATATTTTAAGTCGTGCGTTATAAACGGGTTTATTTTAATAGCACGATATAATAATGTTACATGTCAAATGCATCCGTAATCTCTTATATGATTGACACTCGTACTTCTGTCCGTCTGTCTGTTGCGTCCGTACTGTGTTTTTACGAGCGGTGTTAATCACTTAATTACTTTGATTCGTGCGATATCTCGGTTTTTTATCTACTACTGTTACGCTTCAGTAAGGCTTATAATTTGCAGCCAAATCCAAACGAGATATATGTATATTTGTATGTTTATATAATCTACATCTGCAAGTTGTTAACATCTGAAATACATCGTTTTTTGATTCTGAAATTTATTTAATTATGTATTTTATTAATTATTGACACTTAAAAATGAAAAACTAAAATTTTACTTTCCAAGATTTACCTCAAACGAAAAATGTCTAAATGATAATTAAAATGTTATTTTCTTTTGTTACAGATGAATCAAAACATCATTTAGATGTAATAAGAAAGCTGAAGAAAATGGAGGACAGTACTAGAGCTACGAAAACAAACGTAGAAGAATGTGGAAAGAGTGAACGTATTCCTACATTAGAAGATTTACAAGACACCATTCAAAGCGGCGCGAAAAATCTAAAAGATAATTTAAAAACAATAACAATAATAAACAATTATTGCAAAATGAAGAAACCAAGCTACTTCATGCATAAAAACTTTCACTACAAAGAAGAATTATCAAGAAGAATCTCAATGAAAAGAGAATACGGATTTTATAATTATTGTTTCATTAGTGTTTGTATTAGTTTTATACTTGGTTTATCAATCGGTGTGGTTATTATGGGATCACCACAAACTCAAGTACTAAGTCCTGTTAGTCCTAGAAAAGTTTTAAGATTGAATAATTCCCGAGACATAACTTCGAGAAGTTTAAATTCATTAAAATACAGTAATGGTGTTCGAACAAATAATGAAGTTGAAATTACAAAAGAAAAAGATTTAAATAAATTTTCTTCAGTCTCATTTACTGGTGAAAATGAGACCCAAAAGTATGTTAAAGATGTTTATCCAAAAAGTCTGACGGAAGATATGAAAGAAATTTTAAAAGACAACAAAAACTCTCATCACAAACATTCTATAGCTAATGTTGTTAGCAACAAAACTGATTATGTTCCAAATGACAATACCGTATTATATGAAAACATCTATTGGGGATCTGAAGTAGAAAATTCGATGCCTCAAGGTTACGGCGAGAATACTGCAGAGATTTGGGAAAGATATGTAGAACAAACTGAGGTTATAAAAATGGAAAATGGCTGTGGCAGAATGCAGAACCGTCTTGTAACATTCAAAGATGGAATTCAAGCTTGCGTTCGCTACAGACAGAATACGGACCAAATTCAAGGAGAGATTTTCAGTTTTTATGTAGGAAGATTATTGAATTTAACTAATTTGGCGCCTTCTGTTGTTAAAGTTGTGGACTTAAAGGATAAACTATGGCAAAGTGTAGCTGGAGATATTTCTACCGCACAATGGAACACTAACAGAGCTGTTGTGCTCACTCAGTATATACCCAGTTTAGAATCGGCAACAATTCCAGAAATCTTCAAACCGTCTAATAGACATTTGAATAAAATTGACGTTTTAAAAATGTCTATAAAAGATAACGATATTGGTGATAACTCGAAACAAATCATGATAAACAAACTAAAAGCAAAAAAAGATAAACATGTACAGAAAGATATTGAAGAACCTTTTGATCATATAGACCTTAAGTTAACGAAATCTACAATTCAACTATTCGTAGAATTAGCGCAATGGTCTGATCTCATAATATTTGATTACCTAACAGCGAATTTAGACAGGATTGTAAATAATTTGTTCAATTACCAATGGAATGTCAACATAATGGACGGTCCCGCGCATAATTTAGCGAGAAAGATGGATAGTGGATTATTATTGTTTCTAGATAACGAATCCGGTCTCTTACACGGATATAGACTATTAAAAAAATACAATGTGTACCATAGCCTAATGTTGGACAATTTGTGTGTGTTTAGAAAGAGAACAGTAGACGCTTTAAAATCTTTATATGAACAATCAGTGGGTGTTAAACTTAGTGAAATGTTTCATAAGAAAAATAATGCGGTTATTAGAGACATATTACCACCATTACCTGAGAAAAATGCGAAAATTTTACACGAAAGAATAGGCAAAGTGTTAAGTCAGATAGAGAAGTGCGAGCAAGCGTTCGCTAATAGATAAGTTGTGTTGCTAAACTTGTACTGAAATTGTAACAAAACGTCCCTTCCCTTTTTGTTTTTTATACATTTTGAAATAAAAAGGCGAATGGATTTTTTTAACCAAACAGCCAAAAATAAAGATACCACCCATTTGTTTAATTGTAAATTAATGTTTTACAATTTTAAAAATGGATTAAAACAATCGGTGTACTTTTCAATTTACTATTGTTTCATTAATGGTAAAAAGAAATCTCAGTGTAATTACAATTTCAGTACAAGTTTTTTTGTAAGTTTTAAAGCATTTTTCGATACCAAATACTCTTATTTATTGTAAAGTTAAATAATGTGCCAGTATATATTTTGAAGTGATATTTAATTTAAGTTTATATTATATTGTGAATATATTTTCATTAGATGTCAGTTGATTTTTTGTAAATTCTGTAAATATTATTTTAATTTGGTCTTTTATATTTTCTTCGTAAAAATATAAAGCCGTCGAATATCGATATAAAGACTGTATAATTTAGTTTTTCTGATTTCTTTGTTCGAATATTTACTTTGTCATTGTGTACTTCGTTGGTGTATGACGAGCTTTAATATTGGAATATGTAAATATATGTAAAAAAATGTAATTAAAATGAATAAATGATCTTTAAAAAGATGGACGGTCTTTGTTATTTACATTTTAAAGGAGCACTGGGTACGTCATAAATTATTAATGGTTAAGGGCAAGCCGCCATCTGATTACAAGCAAAACATTTATTTTGTCTCGATGGATTGACGATTACTTACGGAATTTAAAAAACTTACAAATATAATTAAACCAACATATAATGCAGTAACTATCTTGGAAGAAAGTGATTTATTTAGTTTTTATTACACCCGTAAAATATATAGAAATAAAATAAGTATTATTGATTATTGAAAAGTAATTGCAGTTTTTTTAATACCACAAAGTTTCATTAAAGTAATATAAATAAATTACTAACTTAATAATAACTGTTATGACATCCAAATACTTAGAAAAAATTACAACCTGAAATTTATTTATTACTAAAGGGAATAAATATTGATTTTTTTCTAACTCATCAGTATCAACATAGAACTAATGATAACTTAAATATCAAATCAATAATATAAAGCACGACGCCTTAACTTAACCCAATAGACTATCGTTTGTTTAAACTAGCGCTGCCTGGCTGAGACACGCCCCCGGCTGCCGCCTCGACGCTGTCTTCAACATATGTATATTTATATCTATACAACCTTGAGATGACAAACAAATAAAGCATGAATTGCTTAGGTTAGCTACTTAAAAGGTTAAGTAGAAGATATAAAAATAATTTGAAACTTATTCAACGATTGCAACAAGCGAGTTAACATAGTTAAAATATCTACAAATCCAAAGTTATTCTAAGCCCATACATCACTTCAAACCATAGTGTAGTTTTGAATATCAGAATCACAGTATTTGTGGTAGCAATTGGAAGGATAAGAGTGGGCGCACACTATCGCACAACTGTTATGCGATTGTGGATTGTTTCAGCAAATTCAACTGTTTAGTTGCACAACTAAAAATCGAGTAGTGTGTGCATCTCCATAGAAGCTCATAGGAATCAAAGCGGGACTGAACAGTTGTGCGATAGTTTTCGTGCGAGCGCTCTTAGTGAATTCTCTTTCGTATGTTAATTGTATATATAAATAGCTCTTAGTTATTACAATTAACAGTTTTTGGTATTAGAAACTTTTACTTTGAATAAACTACTTAATGGATGGATCAAACTACGGAAAGGACTATCTAATGCACTTTTTAATGAAAGTAAAATACAATAAGCGTCAATAGTCTAATGGTTTGGGGTACGAACTACCGATCTTACGGTGGAGGGTTCGAATCCCGCTATTCGACTATTGTCGTGAACCATATCCTAGCACAAGCCTAGAGTTAGTTGGAATGGTTAAAGGAATTATTAGTAAATTAACAAAAATCTACTAATATTTTAATTAAAAAATAATAAAATAAATAACAGATTCTGTATACAAAGATAGTTTGAGCTGTTTAATAGATCGGTTAATATCTCTTAAGTTTACTGATATAATAACCGAACAGAACTTTTCATGTTAACAAACATTGATTCTTCTTATTGAAGTGTAAAACGTATTAAAAAAAACAATAAATCAAGTTAATATCAATGTAAGTAAGACTAGAGTTAAATTACTTTTATTCTCTATTTGAAATTTAAAAGGTGAGAGTGGTATGGGCATGTTATGAGGAGAGATGAATCGCATGTAACAAGACGGACGTTAGTTATTAATGTGGAGGGGTACACCGGTAGAGGTAGACCTAGAAAGAGATGGATGGATTGCGTGAAATGTGACATGATCAAGAAGGGAAGGCTGACTGAGATGACGGATGATAGAGTGCTTTGGAGGACGAAAACCCGGTGCGCCGACCCTACGGGAGTAGGATAAGGCAGGGAAGACGATGATGTTTGAAATTTCAACATTTTTGATTTATTTTCACACGCTATTGTAACCATAAGTTTTAATTGTCGATAACCTGTGCAAGAACATTTTGTCATTCTTCTAAGATAAGTTAAACTTGTTTTGTTACAAGCTTATGGCAATGAGAACCGACCGTGAGTGAAGAATGCTCTTCATTTCGATTTGAAACTGTGTACACCCAAATAATTGGTATGTACACCATCTAGTTGGAATACCAACAGTATCAAAGTTAATAAGACAACTTTGAACGAACAGGAAACGGATAAAGGTCTCTAAAACCCTTTTACATGATCTTAAATATTTAGAATCGATTTAGCCTTTATAGTAACCGAATATTCAAATCTTTTGCATTATTTTTTTTGCTTTGAGTTTAATTCGAATCAAATTTTTTCATTTTAACTTTTATCTGGCGGACGCTGGCTGAGCTTCAATTAAGATCAATTAAGTTAAGGACCAATTTAGTTTTGTTTCGATTTTTAAGTAAAATCATTTATTTTGTTATTTTCGATAAGAATGAACGAATACAGAAAATAGTGACAATGATAGTATGAACATCTATACAATTATAATAAAGCGTAAACACACACTTCTTTGTTGCCTAAGATGTCAGCAATTACAGACTATTTTTTAATAAAAAGCCATACACTTACGTCACGCTTTAAGCTATATATTTCCACGCCATTAAAAGTAGGGGGTAAATATTTTGGATAAAAACCCTAATGTGGAAAATAGAGTATAAGTTGTTGCCAACATCAAGGAAGTAAGATTGACGAGGTTTGTCGTTTTGACATTTACAATTGATAATTTTTCAAATGTAAGCAATAAAATAAAATTTTCATAATTTCATGCGGATGAAGCCGCACGGAAATACCTTATAATTAATAAATTAAGTGATAATATATATTAACAAATATTAGCTTTATCCTATATACGACGAGTTGTGAAATATGGTTGAAAAAGTAAAACTTTTTTAAATAAAATTTTATCAAAAAATTGTTATGAAATATTTTTATATTAATTATCCAATGTTTTATCAACAGGGAGATTTATATTTAAAATAATTATCCGCAGTATAAATTCCTCAATTACAAAATGAGCGCGCAGATAACTCGCATTTATTTGTAAAAAGGGATTCATATCGGAACGTAGAGATTTATTAACCTTTAAATTCCGTCCAGCGATTTCATTGCAAATTAGTATTATAAAATGTAAAAATACCATTCAATATATACTTAATTCCAAGTAATCGTGCCTAAGTAGGGATAAAAATTCTACTGGAAATGAACGTCTAACAAGACTTTATCACTCTAGTAATCTCTTACTAATATTTTGAAGTTTAGAAGTATCGCTCTCGATGAAAATTGGCATAGATGAAGAACAATATGGAAGAATACATTTGGTACTTGTTTTTTTTAATTCCACGGGGGCGAAAGCTAGTTTGATCATCATCATCATCATCATCTCCTTATCCTACTCCCGTAGGGTCGGCGCAACAGGTTTTTGCCCTCCGCATAACTCTATCATACGTCATCTAAGTCATCACTCCCTTTTTGATCATGTCACCTTTTACACAATCCATCCATCTCTTTCTAGGTCTACCTCTACCGATGTACCCTTCCACACTCATAACTAACGTTCTCCTTGTAACATGCGATTCATCCCTCCTCATAACATGACCATACCATGCTAACCTTTTACTCCTAACCTTCTCTACTATGGGGGCTACTCTCAAACTTCCTCTAATATACTCATTTCGTATCTTATCCATTCGTGTTACCCCACACATCCATCTTAACATTCGCATTTCTGTCACATGTAGTCTCCTTTCATCCATCCCTTTCACTGCCCAAAATTCAGATCCATACATCATGACAGGTCTTACGACGGCCTTGTAAATTTTCCCCTTTAATTTAAGTGGAATTTGAGGGTCGCATATTACTCCTGTGACCTGTCGCCATTTCATCCATCCCGCTTTTATTCTATTTGTCACGTCACGGTCAATGTAGCCGTCGCTTTGGATTAATGACCCGAGGTACCGGAAGTCGGAGCAAACTGGGAGATAAGCGCCATCTAAGGCAATCATATAATTACAATTTTGTAATAGTAATATTAGTGTTTAGAGCATCGATTTTCATTGATAAGAAATATACTCTTTAAAGTGACTACATCAGAGTGCTTAAAAACTGTTATATAACTAAACTAAACTATAAATATATTAGAAGCCTTTAACCTAACCTACCCCTTTCTAGTAGTTTCTCAATTAAAAACATCTAGAAAAGAATTTAGAGTATCTATTTGCATTGGTCAAGAAATACACTTTTTAAAGTAACTTACAATTAATTCAGCATCAGAAGGCTTAAAAAAACCATAACTAAACTTATTACATTCGAAGCTTCTAACCTACTTTCTTCTAGTAGTTTTTCTAGTTAAAACATCTATAAAAAAAGACATCTATGTAAAAGACATATGTTGTAAAACGCGTAAGTTAGTCCAGTAGATTATTGTGTAGATTGCAACAAAGCTATTAGCCGTTAGTGCGTAGCTCCACATGCCGACGTTACGAGGTGACAGACAAACGTAGAGTCTCGATAAAAGCGCATACTTGTCAGGAACGAAATAATAAAAGAGCACTCCTTTAAGGCCGCACTAAGTGAGGTTTTTGACCGATTACGCTCGAAGAGAGACAAGCGAGTCCACTGAGATTTTAAAGGGGTTCTGTACTATAACTTAAATATTTTTAATCAATTATTTTTAAACAAGTTTTGATTAATTAATGAAATAAAGTATGCACACTGGAGTTATACTTATCTGTACTGTGTTACCATACTTATTTAAATTTGCATAAATTTTCAAGCAGACCATATTTCTAGTAATTAAATGTTAAGATGGGTCTTAAAACATATAAACAATAATTAAATTAATATATTTAATACTTTCTGGTATGGGTAATAATTTAAATCGAATAATCCCAAAATTCAAAATCGATATCAAAATTATAATTTTATAAAACATTAGAATTATCAAAAACAATTTGTTCAATCAAAACAGAGATATCGAAGGTCCTTGGTACCCTAAACATTGTCACCTCAGTCCTGCTAGGACCCGACTTAATGGCGGACACTTTTAAGGAAAAAAAATAAAAGCCTTCATATGAATCATAGCCGTTATCTCCATCTTAAACCTTTCGATAAATGGAGTAAGTCAAAGAATAAATGTAATACTTTGAAATGAGAATGTATGAAGCTTGAATTAAAGTATAGAAAGGAATTATTTCTAATGATTGAGAATGTTAGGCTCTGTCATGGTCTATTCCGGGTACAAACACGTAAGCACTTACACTTCTGTACTTAAAAAAAACTAAGACCATCAAAATACGAATAAAGGAGAGTACTTTAGACAGAATTCTCGGCGCACTTTCTTTTGTTTTTGTCGTCAATGAGAAGTAAGCCTTAGAAGGAGTCTCAATTTAATATTCGTTTTAGCTTAGTCTTCGATGGCTAATCTTTGGTCGAAACATTTACGCGGGAGGTCCAACAATTTGACGCGTCCCGCGGCCGATACGTTAGTTAAGTGCGGCGCTACACCGAATGAGGGCGAAGTGGCCAATGTGTCCGACGTGCTCCGTATAAATAACGTACATACCACTTACACGATCTGTCAATAATTGCAAACCTCCGCCCACACCGAAATAAACGTAAAAGATATTTTTAAAATCGCACAAATTTTTAAAGCATTTTAAAAACACGATGAAAAGTAAATTTAACGTTTACCGACAATTACAGATTAAATAAAAGCAATAACAAATTGATTTACTGTTGAAATTTTATATTTAAACAAGTAATATTTATAAGATCTATTTGATTTTAATTTGTGCACTAATAATTAATTGTCGAGCGTCGGTGGCTCAGTGGTTTAAGCACTTGACTTGTAATATACGTATCAGTCGTATTCGATGTTCCAATATTTTTCATTATTAAACTTATAAACCAATAACACTAAATTAAGGTTCCGAAAGCATAGAGATAAAAACTATCTTACATATAAATGTACTATCAAACTCAATAAAAACTTCCGCTTACTAGAGGATACTCACAAGTAATGCAGTAAAAGTCCTTTGTAACAAACGAAACAACTGAGGGTTATCGCGAATATTTGTGAGAACGTTTCGTAACGTCTTCGACAAAATTTGTATTAGGTTAGTGCAGCGACCTTACTGAGAGTAAATTACAATAACAAATCTCATACATTTTTTTTCGAAGACGTTAGTTAAGTTCTCGCAACTATCACGCCAGTATTCGTTATAAACCATCTGTTCCCACCTTCCAATGTAGATAAGAATAAAATAAATCAAGTACGTTTATTATCTGATATCATAACTTCCAACAGCGTCCTCAATAAAACTTGCCCGATGAAACACAAAACAAATATGCTTAGAATATGATCGCTTTCGTATGCTTTATGATACCGAACAGGACAATAAATATAAAGATTACGTCTCCTTTCTTACAATCCGATACATTATTATAGATTTATAGATTTCTAGCAAGTAATTAAGGCAACGGAAACTACCTTTGCCTAAAATAAAGATATCACTTGTTTCTTTCTGTTAACCAAAGAAAAACATGTTTGTCTCGAGTTCTTACTAATATATTTATTGGTTTACAAATTGGCGTATCCCTTTTTACATTTAAAAAATGATAGTAAAACTCAGTGATACTAATTTTAATCATTTCCAGCTCACTATACTCCACTAAGAGGCTCTGAGACTAACCTAAGTAAGGAGTTATCACTAATTTTAATACAAAGTTTTATTTATTTACCATTTATTACAGTTAGTGTATTAATATAATACCCATATCCTAGCACAATCCTAGAGATTAGTTGGAGTGGTTAATGGAAATATTAGTAAACTAGCTTTCGTCCGCGACTCCGTCCGCGTGGAATTAAAAAAGCAAAAGTGAATAGCCTATGTGTTCTTCCAGACTATCCTCTACATCTATGCGAAATTTCATCAAGATCCGTTCAGCCGTTTAGACTACAAACTCTAACAAACATCCATCCATCCATCCATCCATCCATCCATCTAAATTTTCGCATTTATAATATTAGTAAGTAGTAAGAAGTAAGATTAATAAAAACTCTACAAGTATTTTTTTACAAAAAAAAATAACTGAGGCGATGTTTTAATAAAAATTTGTACCCGCACCTAATCTTAAGTTTAATTCTTTCAACCACTGTCCTTTCCTGCTTCCTATCATATCTGCAATAAATACGAGCATGCACCACGACCAATTTTAATGGTAACAATCTAAGATTAATGTTGCAAACGTTACCACATTTAATTTAAAATGGTACAGATGTTATACAGCGATAGTAACTCTGCTGCACTGCACAGTCAAAGAAAATAATTCGCTTACCACTTAGAATCTAATGTGATAAAAACAAAATATAATGGATATAATTTAGCAATTTGTTGCTAGTCTTCATCTGACAATGTGAGCGTAACATTTCACCGAAATGGGTAGGAAATAAATTTCCTCTACTGTAGAGTCGTGTACCCGCACCGTTAGCGTCATTTAGCGATGTATTGTGCCGAGACGCTTTCCGATTATAGCTTTTTTAACATACGGTACATTGCCCTTATTCGGAGTTAAATTCATCGATTAGGAATCGATATTGTTAATGTATCGATTTATGTTTATCGAGTACGTTGTACTTTTAACTGCTTTAGTATTGGATAAATTTATTTTTAAATTTACATTATGATATCTTACTAATGTTATAAATGCAGAAGTTAAGATGGATGGTTGTTTGTTAGAGTTTGTAGCTAAAACTGCTAAAAGGATATCGATGAAATTTGAAAAAGACGTAGAGGATAGTCTGGAAGAACATATAGGCTAGTTACATTAGTTATTTCTTAATTCCAAGAAGCACGACCGTAAGATAGTATATTAAATAGTGAAATTTAAATAGGGAATAACAACATTTTTACATTATTGCATATTATTTAAAAACTAACATTAATAATAGAACATATTGGTGTCCTTCGACTAGTCTAAAAAAAAATTATCGCTAGCATTTGAAATTATTCATCCTGCAAACAATACATCAATATAACATTCTTATAAATATTTCCACTAACTCTAAGAATACATTATTACTCTAACATAAATATTACAATCAATTCCAAAAGTCAAAACTGATGCGTTTAAGTTATAAGTCATCCGAAATGGCGTATTGTAAAAGCATTGATAAATGGTGTCGCTAGAGCTACGAAACACTACAATAAATTTCATAACACACCTGGCAATTGAATTATTAATTCATGAATATATCTTCTGTTATATCCGTAAGTAAATTAACTAAATGAACAGTTTTAGTTTAATATTTTATGTCAACAAGCAACAAAGTTATTTCTAATATGTTTGTTCTAAATATTACAAAAACAAATCGTAATACTTCCTATTTTTCTTTTCCTTCCAATGTGTTTGTGAATATTCTCTACAATCCTTACATTAGAGCTATTCTCTCTAGAAAAGCAAAACTAATGTAGAAATAGATGACTTAACTCTACTTAACTTAACTTGTACTCTATTTATACAAAAGGAAATTACCTTATAACTTAAGCGTTTATTTATGAGTTTTTTAAATACGAAAATGCCACCTCCATATTAAATGGGATTTCCTTAGATCAGTAATAGCAGAGGTGTCGGCCATAACTGCCGATTTATTTAAATAAGGATATATCTAATTTATTAAAGAAATCAATGAACTCGCAAATGTCTGTATGTTTTAGGTGCTATATAATATGTAAAAATCAACAATAAATCCATCTAAATTATCTTTTCTTGAATCATTTGGATGATGTTATGCACGCAGTAACATAAATTGCATTCACATTTCTAATATATCGGGATGTTTGATTTAGTTAAATAATCTATGATCAACATTTTCATCTAATTCTGCTAAAATAAACACTTTTTTAATTAAAACTGACGTATATTTTATCTCTAAAATTACTTGTATGAAATATTTTATTAAAAACTAGCTGTTCCCATGCGACTTCATCCGCATGAAATTAGGAAAATTTTATTTTATTGTTTACATTTGAAAAATTATTAATTGCAAATGTCAAAATGACAAACCTCGTCAATCTTACTTCCTTGATGTTGGCAACAACTTATACTCTATTTCCCACATTAGGGTTTTTATCCAAAATATTTACCCCCTAAGTTTAATGGCGTGGAAATATAGAGCCTAAAGCGTGATGTAAGTGTAAGGCTTTTTATTAAAAAAAGAGTTATTGGTAAATATGCTATGATTGCTGACATCTTAGGCAACAAAGAAGTGTGTGTTTACGCTTTATTATATTAGTATAGATGTAACCATTAAGGGTAAAATGTTATACAATAGGTAAATAAACGTAAAACAAATATTAATAATTTATGAAAACTTGTACCATTTCTATATTTGAATGTCGTGTGAATGTTTCTCTTTGTAGTTTACAATTACTGGTTTCTAAAAATTCAATACAAAAATTCAATTAGCATACACGTCTACAGCGGCGCGAATTCGGATGGAAGATAATGTATTTCGTTAAAGTAAAGCCATATTAATTGCCTTTATGAGAAGAATACACGCGAGATGTGAACCGATCTTATTGCCTGTGGTGATGATAAAAACGGCGAACGCAATTTAAAAAAAAAGTGTAAAAATAATATCAGGTGTCGCGTGTTTTACTAGTTTTAAACTATGCGAATATCATTTGTAGAGTAATTTTAGACTTTAAAGCTTTGAGAATAAAGACTAAATTGCATTATCACAGTTGTACAAGTGTTCGAGACGTAAAGAAATGTTAAATTCATAAAATAACTTTAGTAATTTAATGTAAGTAGCATTGGATAGAGCTCACTTGAAAGAGTTAAGAATACTTTTTATGCGGGTTTTATAAATAATGTTGTATAACTAAGTTTTGTCGTAGTTAGATTAATTAAAATTTATTTAAAACTGACCACGCAAAATATAATAATTTAAGATAAGTCTTATAATCTAAAAGTGGACTTAATGTTTAGTTAATGTAATAATTTGCAATTTACAAGAATAAAATAACGTATTTCTTCATACATACGTCGATTCTTCTGGCTTCATCCAGATGAAGACGACTCATGTTCCTAGACCCCTTCCGAGGTCTCCATTTGAGGTATTTCCTCCCTACATACGTCATTATAACATTTTATATGTCTATGAGTCGAAATACCAGAGTATAAAAACAATATAAAAGCAGTACTGCATAATACCATCCTTTTATACATTTTAGGTCTCAAATTATTTGCATTTGTTTAAAAGCAATGCGTCTCGGCTATCAACCTACTTGGTGGGTCCGAGACTCCGCCGGCTAGTCGAGAGAATTTATAATGTTATTACATATCGAAGGTGTAAAAGAATTCTGAAATCAATAAAAGGAAATAAAAATATACATTTTATTGACGTCGCCATTCCGCGACACTTAACTCCGCGGGCCGTTTATTATGTTTTATTTTACGATATAGGATTTTTAACGTAAAATCGATTATGTTTTTTTTTATGTTTGAACATGTTAATTACTTAATTCAACTTAATAACGAAAGAACGTGGTTTAATACAAGTTATTTGACCCGGTAGACATATGAGAAACTAAATAAAAGCCCCTAATATGCCATTTTCTATGTGAATGTATATTTTACAATATTACTAACAGTACTGATAGCGCCTTTCTCACGGGCCTTGACGTCATTGTTTGACTCTATTGTTTAGGTCTTTCTTTCGCAAATATGCTGTTTTATAGAAATCACATTGGTGTTAAAAATTAATTAAATAATCGACAAATAATAGAATAAAATTCTGATAATCTTGTTTCTGATGTGGCTAATTTCTTCAAACGCCATTAAAGCTACAAAAAAAATAATTTTGTTCTACTCATAAATTAGAAAGGATTCTATTACGTGTAGTTTTTTATCACATAATGTAAATAGAATCTCTAATTACATAACAACACCTAAAGTAATAAAATCCGTGGACGAACCGTCGGAAGCCTGCTCCGAACACCATTAGAGAGGAACACGTCTCTATCATAAATTATCATAATTAAACATTAATAAAAAAAATCAAGAAGATATAAACATAAATTAAACTCGTCATGGTTATGAATTTAAATTGCGCAAGTCGGAAACATAGACTATTGTAACGGTTTTCGGCCCTTACAAGTAACAAATTTATGGATTACTAGCTTTTATCCGCGACTACGTCTGCTTGGAATTAAAAAACAAAAGTTGTCTATATGTTCTTCCAAACTATGCTCTATGATACATCCAAGCCAAACTTTAACGATATCTATTTAAATATTAGACTACTAACTTTATCAAATATGTATTTATAACATTAGTAAGATTTAATTTGAATATCATATAATCATATCTTACTAATATTATAAATGCGGAAGTTATGATGGATGGATGTTTGTTAGAGTTTGTAGCCAGCCTAAACGGCTGAAGGAATTTCCATGAAATTTGGCACAGTTTTAGAGCATAGTCTGGAAGAACACATGGCTACTTTTTATCTCGGGAATAGTTATGGTTTTCGTGGGATTCATTAATTTAGTTTTTTAATGTTTACTCGATCACTCTGCAACGGTTCAACATATCTTATTGAAATTTGGCACAGATATAAAACAAAGTCTGGAGTACACATTGGATAAGTTTCATCTCCGAGAAATGTCCGGTTCCCGAGGGATACGTAGTTTTTGTTACTTATATAGTTTATATGTTTTCTAATACCACGAGAACGAAGTCGCGAGCAACAGCTAGTATTCAATATTAGTCAATCAATTTAATAACAAGTAAGGTTCCTACGAAATGCACATTCACTTCTAATAAATCTGAATAGTATTGAATAATTCAATACGGAGTTTAAGCTTTAGTAATAATACGTGATAATTAAAACCAATTTTCTGTTAACAGATGTAAAAACCAAAATCTTAAAAAAAATTAAAACCAATATCAAGGTATATTTCATTTTAAAAGTTAAAAACTTGGCAATTTAGATATTAGTGTTACTAGGTTTTGTGCATTTATTGGATCTGTTCTTTATTTTATTGCAGAATTGGTAGAGTGCAATATGATTCTACTGTTATTTAAATTTAGGGCCTGTCCTACCAAATTGTAAATTGTCTGATAACAATCTAACGTGTGAAATATGTTATGGAAATATCGGATTTTGTTACCTTATCTGACAGTGACGTCATTTTTAAGCTATCTGAGTCTCTATCAGCCAATGGTGGAACAGTCTCTTAATCTGACTATTATCATATATCATTGATTTGAAAGTCTCGGATACTCAAGGTATTGCACACCCCTACTAAAGAGTAAGTGCTTAACAAGTTTTGTTTCCATAACATTATTAAAAACTAGATTTCGATAACTGGCATCGAGGCTGCCCACTCAAGCAACTGTTAATACAGAACTGGGCAGTAAGTCATCATAATTTTATCGTTTATTTATACATTACAAGTCGAAGTTTTAGAGTTCTTTTTCCCATCATGCCAGAGGCCGCGTCGAACGCCGCAGTGCTCGACGGGTGGCCGAAAGTTTTCGAACAAGGTGTCATCGGCGACGAAAACGCGACTAAAATTTGCCTCAAAAATGTCAATTGGCGTTTACAAAAACTACACGCACGACATTAGCCCAAATATGCGCTAATTGCGTTTCGTACTGCTTTGATTAGATATGGCTTGAAATTTAAAGTATTTTAGTGTAATAAAAATTTAAATCGTTAATTTTAAGACGCGTGTGATTACGTTCTATGGGAAAAATGTTTGTGTTTAAACTCACTGAGATATTTAATGGTTACTGAAACAAATCTTGAGTTATTTAATAGTTCTACACTTGCAAATTTCATGTACTAAATAACTAAGGAGCGCCCTCAGTAAATAATTATCTTTGTAGCTAAGTACATAAATGTATATGTTGGTTTCCATTGATCCGTTAAAATTATAAAATCTGTTTTAAGATAGAAAATGGTATACAAAATATACAATGATTAAGACATTTTTAAGTTTAATATAAAGTGTAATTTCGATGATGTTACCAAACAACATTATTACAACTTATAGCTTGTTTTCTTTAAAAATAAATATGTAACATAATTGAGGAGGCGTTTTATTGTATAGACGTTTTTAAATAAATGCTTTTTTATGCTTGTAACATTTTATTATTAACAACCAAGTGGTACTTGAACTATGTTTACTTAAAATTTACAAATTGTATCTTGTATTTTTTTAACTTAACTGATTGCTAATAAAGCTCCAATTTTGTAAGTCTATAAATACCTAAAGATTACCGTGAGATTTCACTAAGAATTGTTTTTATATAGGTTTTTATATATTTTTTTAATTCAATATTTTTCGTCAATGGGAATTTACTTTAAGTTGACGTCACCAACAAAAGCCATGACCGAAATAGACAGGGCAAAAGAAATCATTCAGAAACAAAATACGGATCTTATCTGCAATAAGATTAGGCGACATTAATAAAAAATAATTTATAGTTATATAAATTATAATGGAACCTGTTCTATTCGACCATCAAAACATAATAATTCTAATTTATTGTACACGTTAAGCTTCGAATGAAATACAATATCAATACATAGTAAAAAGATTTATTTTTGCGAGATAACATGAGAATGTCTTAAAAGGCGAATAGTTTTAAATATCCGTCTAGAAATTCGTATACTTGATTTATTCGTTTAACTATTTCTAATCCTGAATAATACTAATTTCAGAATTTTACTGTATAATGACATCTTTACAATTAAGTTTGTAATATTATTATTTTTATTAGTACCAAAACGTTATGGTTGCTAAAAAAATAGTAAATGTGAAGTTACGGCGTGTTTTAAGGTAATTGTTATTTATTATAAATAAGTTTTTATTTTATTAACTTAATTTGTTTTATATCTAATGTTATTTTAATACCTGTTAATAAAGTCAGCGTCTAGCTCAAGTTAAAGTTCAATAAGCAGAGAATAAAAGACATGGCAACTATCAAGTCAGTAATATAATTATCTATTTTGATATTGGGATTGCAAATATATTAGTGGCTAAGTCTAAGATGGATGAGTTATGGCTCTTTGCGGTGTCTATTACGCATGTGTAAAATACGTTTATGTTTATATGATTTGTTTGTATGGGAGCGCACTGATGACGTTAGAATATAGAGGATGTGATTTAAACTATTCAATTATTTATTATCTATGGACAAATCTATAATTTAAGGAACTTTCTTGTTACATCTTCAAATGTGAATAGTTCAAATTATATGATTTAATTGATTCAAATAGAGTTTTTAAAAAATCAATTTAGAACAAAAAGCGAAATCAAGTTTATCTATATTTTATTGCTTTACAAAATTACGGAGAATATAATAACGTAAGTGTGAAATAAAAAGACGAAGATAAACGTATAAGGTTATAGTGTATTTAGATTGATAGGACAATAATATATTGAAATCGTTAAATGACAAACCGGATTCCATCAGTAAAAAAACAACGTGAAGAGGCAATAAAATGGCAAATGAGCGTCATTAGGCACGCAGATACGTTTTTATATAATTCTCAATTCATAGTACTCTCGAAAGATAAAGATAAAAAAATGGTAAATAGTTAATTTAAAGATCTGTATTTTCTGGAAAGCAACATAAAACTCCAAATTAAATTGGTCGCTAAATGATATAACATTAATAATCTGTATGTTATGAAAGGTCAAGTGTAAGTTTTTAATGCATTGGTTTAATTGTTAAGAAATATGTTAAAATGGAAACAACTTTTTAAGCGTATCCATATTATCTAGCGCTAACGATGCCCTCGTCGCGAGAGACGCCATTTTTGAATATAATTGTGTACGCTTCAATAAGTTGACAGCGGTGGCGTGCGACCCAGACGTCTTGATATTTTATTTACTTTACCTTTTTGTTTCATACATTTTTACGATCGATCGCTAAAACACAATTTTTTATCGTATAACATAAACAACGCCCTTGGAAATTCTTATTTTTATGAGAAAACTTTTATGTTTACAATACGTTTTACGTTTCGATGTCCATATTCTTATTTGTCCTTACTCATAAAAATGTGAGACAAAAAATTTGAACATTTGTTAAACAACGAAACCTACATTTTAAATCACATATTTGATTTTGTTTTGGTAAATTTAATACTTTAAAAAAGGCAATTTATTTCTCAGATACTCGGAGTTTATAGCTTATAGTAGATAGTGGTTTATAGTGAACAGCAACTCCTAATGAAGCGTGTCGTCTAGTGTAGCTTTAAAAATCTACACATAGTGACGACCTTAGTGGCCATTAAGCGCCCCTGAGTTCGACAGTTAAATGTCCGTTAGACAAGTATCAAGTAACATCAGTCGTATCCAAACGTGAGCGACTCACAGCCATCGATTACTTATATTGATTAATTAGCCAGAGTTAGAGGAATAACAGAAATCACTTGAACGGAGCGGAGTCGCAGCGGGCGCATTGAATTAATGTACTCTCACAGTCCGCTACAAAGTTCTATACAAACGTGAGCTCGTGTGACTCCAACTCGGATTCGAAAATTCCCGAGAGTTAACAAGACGTTATGAATGATACTTGGGGTACACAACTTCATCAATATTTCTATATAGACTAACAGATAAAGTTTCTAAAGTATACGGAATTTGATTTGGCACGCCAGGCACAAGAGTATTATTCTGCCAGATGTGACAACCCGGAATGTTCACCCAGGTAACGTTTGCAATCATGATTACAAAAGAAATAATAGGTTTATCTATCAAAAGACAAAGAAATCAACTAGTTTGAAAACATATTATTTTCTTAATACATGAAAATATTTTCACATAAATAAATAAGGTTTGTTCAAAGCGGTGACTGAATTTTTGTAATATCTTGACTTCTTTTTGCTACGTTTTTATGAATGAACGAACCAACGAGTTCGAATTTAATCGAAATGTCAAACCTTTTTTTACAAATATTCGTATTGCCTCGTTTACAGTAAAAAACCCACACACTTTCCATAACAAGGTGTATAAAATTGCTAAAGAATCTCCTTAGCGAAGGCATTTTTTTGCTTACACATATATTTTTTGTAACATTTCCTAAAGAAATATCACGGTTGGAATTAGGATTCACCGAGTTCCAAATGTCAAATATTTTGAATCAAAATACATTTAGTGTGCAAGCAATAATAACCCTTAAATCAAATACAAATGAGGTTGAATCTTTTGAAATACTTTGTCAATGCTCGTTTGTAATTGAGTTTATCGTTCACAAAATAACGGAAATGGAATATCGACGTTCAAATTAAGTTAATTCGATACATTCGATATGGGTGGAGTTGGGCGGTGAAATAAACCTCCCTCGCAAACTAATTCAAACTCACAATTCATTCTGCTAAATAGACATGCAGAAGCTGTTTTACAAAAACAACACAAAAAAACTTGACAAAAGAATAAAGAGGCGTTTTATTTCTGATGCAATCGTCCTTACTTAATTTTACACCGGAATTTGCTTTTTTAAATTTTACTGAGCGTAGTAAATATTTGCGATTTACAATTACTTTTTAGAACATATTTAGAACGCATTTATTTGTTTGAAATTGTGTTATCAATCTCAGTTAAGTCACATTTATTATCTATCTTCATAAGAAGATATTAGGATATCCATTTTTGTCTTTCCTATCTTACTGATATTATAAATGCGAAAGTTTAGATGGATGTTTGTTAAAGTTTGTAGCCTAAACGACTGAACGGATCTCGATGAAATATGGCGTAGACGTAAATGATAGTCTGAAAGAACACATAGGCTTTGTTTTTTTTAATGCCATCCGGACAGAGTCGCGGGTGAAAGGTAGTTACTCATTAATAAATTAGAATAGAACTTAGCGTGTGACAAAAAGAAGTGTCATATGATTAACGTCCATTTACTACTTGTTTCTTTGCATGAATTTTGATCTTTATACTTTTAAATTTACACCAATTAAAATATTCGCATGTAATTATGATCCCTGTGTGAATATTCACACTTTGAATGCTTTAAATATTATATAGATTACGTCACATTTGATCAAATTCCAACATTCTGACCTGCACAAAACCCACGGTTCGGGATTAACCCTTTATTGGACCGCGCCACGAGTGACGAGGCTCTTTTCAAATGAGGAATGTCTTTTTTCTATCGATGTTTGACAATAGAGTTTGAATTCGGTTAGTTAAGGCCAGTCACACGCATTCTGCTTTTTTTCTTTTTTTGACAATAAGCATTGGTGAATGCATGCACACAGCGAACCTCAAACTTATAATTTTACTAACTTTTGCCTGCGTGTTTCCGTGGAATTAAAAAAAATAAATACTCCAACATGTTCCTCCAGTCTATGTTCTACATTTGTGCCAATTTTTATTGAGATCCGATTAGCAGTTTAGGCTACAAACTCTAACAAACATCCATCCATACAAACTTTCGCATTTATAATATAAGCAAGAAGATATAAAGCGTTATTGCAGAAATGTACCATAATTTTTGTAATTAGTAAAATACTATGATTTTTAATGGGTTCTCTCTTATGCTTTGGACGAAATGGATTGCTTTAAACCCTTAGAGATTCTCCTAAGACAAAGGTGACTATGGTTTTAAACATTGAGACATAGTAAGGTATATAATATTATTATCCATAATACATTGAATTCTCAGCATGACTAAGTACTAGACTTGTTGAGTTAGTCCTCAGGCTAATGAACCATACAATAGCGTACGTGTAATTTAATACGGCCTTTGAAACACGACATTAAAAAGTTTGAGAAACGGCATATGCAGTTACTTTGAGCGCTTTAGTACACCGAAAGAGGGTTGCTTCTTTATAATAAGCAGTATTCATCAAATTTAAAATAAACCTAATGCCTTACACATTAAGGTAGAAGTTACATTACAAGATTTCGCATAAATACGAAATAAAAAGGGCATTGAATTATATTTTTTTTACATATTTGCCTAAAGAGCCATACAAGAACAGGCTTGATTTGAAGTGTTGTCAAAATCATAACCTCGATTAGTTTAAGTGGGAATATTTTATTGAATGCATCAAAGGGTAATGATAAAATAAATCTTTCCACACCAAACATTTCATATTTTAAACTTTGACACGTTTTTAAGGAGTAAAAGGTTAACATGTTATGAGTAAAGGAGAATCACATGCGACAAGAACTTTAGTTATAAGTGTGGAGGTACACCGGTAAAGGTAGGCCTAGAAAGAGATGGATGGAATGCGTGAACTATGACGTCAAGAAGGTAGTAGACTAAGAAGACGGAAGAATCTGGAGAACTGAAATGTAGTGCTCCAAACCCTAGGAATAGGATAAGGACGGAGAGATGTCATTAACTTTGATATAACTTTTATGTTACGAAAATGACAATAAAATGTTTCGTTTTGAAATTTCAATATTCATAGCTTGTTTATATAGATAAAAAATCGAACCCTGGGTGGGTCATTTGATATCTGGATAACTTGGTTACAATTTCGAACGAAGAATAACAATTAACTTCCTAGAAATTACGTACGTGAAAGCTTTTGACTTTAAGACTTATACGAAACTTTGTACTGAATATTTAGGGTTGTAATAAGCAACGACTATGAAGATAATTAATATTATGACAACTTTAACAACTAGCTGTTGCTCGCAACTTCGCCCGCATGAAATTAAACAACGATAAAAATATAGCTTATGTTACTCACAGATAAATGACCTTCCTATAGGTGAAAGAATTATTAAAATCGGCCTAGTAGTTTTTGAGTTAATTCAATACATACAAAAATACAAATCTTTTCATAATATTATTAGTTGAGAAAAAGATGCGAAAATACACTAATAAAATCTTATATCGACTGAAAATAATTCCCTAATAAGACATGTTTATTATGACATTAATATAATTGTACTAAATATAAATTATACAGTATGATTTAATAAACTGGTGTCAATTAAAAGCCATAGAAAATTAAGAAGCGATTGATACGTTACGCAATTGTTCTCTGGTCACCGTGAAATCCATTTTTAATGACATATAACTGTCTCTATTTATTTGAAAGGGAACGAGCAAGATGATAATACAATTTTATAATTGCATCGACAGTCGAAACCTAATCTCATAGCTAACGTCATGCTAACTGTTAGCTTACGATTATTTCGACAGTATTATTTAAATTTTTCAATGAACAAAATAACATGTATTGTATATAATTCAGTACATTGATCATATTCAATTATCACGGTTTTTATACGATAAAAATCAAGTTTGCAATAAAATACAAGTATAATAAATGCCAATTAAAAGATTACAAATATTTATAGACTACCTTTCGCCCGCTACTCCGTCCGCGTGGAATTAAAAAAAAATGAGTAGCCTATGTGTTCTTCCAGACTATCCTCTACATCTCTACCAAATTTCATCGAAATCCGTTTGTTTAGACTACTAACTCTAACAAACATCCATCCATCTAAACTTTCTTATTTATAATATTAGTATGATATGATTAGATAATTGTGACAGCGTTTGGGAAACGTTGTATATTCTGATTTTATAACAATTCTAAATAGCAGCCATTTAATGATGACCATCTACTATTTGATGTTTAAAAAGAAATTAATCACGATAAATAGCTGCTGACAAAAACTAGAACAAACCATGAATGGTAGAAGACTAATAATGCAGCTTAAATGGTAACCCTTTTTTAAACGATATAGTGATGTTCTATTGATCTGTTCAGTTTTTATCAATTGATAAAGAATAGATTCGCAGATTCAATCATCATCAAAAAAAACGACAACAATATTTAAGTACTTTTGAAGTTCTCCTGGCTTGACAATCAACAACAATTTACGAAAGTTTTATAATTGCCGTGATCACCTTGATCCATTCATGTTGTCTGTTATGCAATAATTTTTCGATTTTTGATCAGATCTAGAAGATTATAAAAATAGATATTTTTACTTTACATGCTCTTCACATTTCTTACATTCTTAAAAATTATAAATACAGTAACTAACGGTTAACGTTCTGATTTTTTTAGATAATTTTATATGTTGCATAGAACATCACTAGTTCCGCTCAGCTGTCCCCTTCTATTATACTTTTTGCAATTTATAATTGCCCGTCCTTTATTGTGTCCGCAGAGTTATTGAGTGTCTCATAATAAAATACGCCTTCTCATAATATTTACGAACACCATAAAACTAGTAATAACGAGAATCTCGAGATCTTACGGTAAATAAGGCTTTAACAAACCAAAGCTTAACTGCATAACTTTGTTTAGTGCTCAAATTTAAGTTACATTAAAATACGTCTTAAATAATGTGACAGAGACTTCTTTTTTTGTTACACCTAAATTATTTAATTACTATATGTTGCTCGCGAAAGTTTAAAAAAATGTTACTCACAAATAAATTTCCTTTCTAAAAAAAAGAATCTTGAAAATCAGCCCGGTACTTTTACTCTCTTTATAACTTTTAATAACATACATAAAAAGGGCCCAGACACAAAGTTGAAGAGACTTTTTTGGTCGCCAAAGGCTCGAAACCATGTGGGATGGTATCTACAGGGTAATGTGCTCCACAGACGTGAGGCATGACGACGTTAAGAATAGGACGGTGTTGGAGGGAATAGAGTTAGCCAGGAGTCTAGCGGAAACGTTTTTCCCTGGAGATCAGGTGAACGAGGACGACACGAACCACAGCACAATAAGAAATAAGGGGACCTTAGTGAACACGAAGTTGTTGTTAAACCATCAACCATGCGATTTACAATTAATTGTGGCTTGTTCCATAGAAAATTATTATTGGTTAGTACAAGTATTTAATAATTAACTAATAATAATCTATATTAAATAATTATAACGGTTAATTATAATAAGTTAGCTGTAATTAAAATAATAAAACGGAACTTCACGGTTGCGAAATTATTTTAATGAGACCTATCCAGTTTAAAGAACATGTTCACTCTTCGATTTCTCATTAAAGTGTTAATTTCTCATACTTAGCGTAATTATGAACAACAAAAACTATCGATGATATTTCACCGCTACAGAAAGGTATTGTTTTTGTACCGTGTTTAAACATGGAGATACAAAAGAACCTAAAGGAGATTGTAGAACTCTTATATCATACTTTGAGTTTTATCACATTATCTTATAATAATAATAATGGATGTTTATTAGTTACCCTAAACTGTTGAATGAAATCTCGATGAAATTTGGCATTGTAAAGGATAGAAAGACCACCTGGAAGACCACATAGGTTATTTACTTTATTTTAATTCCATGCGAACGGAGTCGCGGGCGAAAGCAAGTAAATATGTAAGCTTTGTAATATCATATGAAATAAGGAATCCACTAACTGTGTATGTACAAAAAAAGTGCCAAAGTTAGTACAATTGCAAACCATAAATCTTACACCTCGATATTTTAACAAAATTCAATTTAAGCTTAACAAAACCGGTTCATTGAAAGTCCCCAATGCTATTAGGTTACTGTGATAAATGAAAAATAAAATTCTATGCACCTTTTACTCCAAATTCTATGAAAAAAGCTATTCTCTACGGATTAATGTTGACAATACAACGGAGCGCTACGAAATTCCATTGAATTTTTTGTATGTGGCGAATATTTATTCTATTAGTAAAATTGTTTTGTTACGGAGTTTATCCTATGTTATTTTAAAAACGCACATATAGAGACATATTGTAAAGTAAAAAATTATGCAAATGTAAAATGTTTACGATCAATTTTCATCCTATTCCAATGTTTTAACTTAGTAAAAGGAACTGATAATAAATCTAAAACAATAAATTATAACATTGAAATTGACTCTAGTTTATAAAGAACAATTACATTTAATAAACATTTTCGGGGAGAGTCCGGAAATCTTTGTATATTTCAAAACTAATAATTATATTTTAAATATCTAGTGTGCAATCACCCTTAAACTGTCTACGTCAAACAATAGCTAGAAGCCTTCAAAACCCGGAGTAAGGTCTTAACAAAATCAGATCTATTGTTGTGGAGCAAGCTGTTTGAAATGTCGAAATACGAGAGCAAAAGGTGCGTCAGCTTGTCGGATTTACTTTGACGACAAAGTACTTTAAGTATATTACATAGATTTAACTAAGATAAAATTTATTATTGAAATTCTTACTTTGTTATTTGAAAGTAGTTAGTTTACACCTGTTTAAAATAAGTATGGTTTAACGTTACTTAATACTTAGATTTTTCTTGCGGTAAACCTGTCGATATGGCTTCATGAGCTTCCGAGTTGTATTACATTTACAATATTTTATCTTGATAATGTTTTTAATATGTTTTTTTTTAATTGAGATAAAAACTACAAGATACGTTTGAACACTTGTTATGAAGAAATTTGTAATAATAATGATGGAAAGACTGCAACTGGATGATGTTTTTAGATAATTCCTTTAGATTTTAAGACAATGAAAAAAGTATACAATTACAATAAAGTCCAGTACACATTACAAATGTCTTTTCAAACGCACGTGGCCTTGCAATGTCAGATTTAAGTATCGAAAAAATATTAAGTAATCATGTTACAACTGTCACTTAGTATAAAACAAATTGTTATCTAATGATCATCGAATTAACATGCCGCCACTTTTTGTTGCGATATCGTAGATGTTGATAAAAAGTGATCACCGTTTAACAAAGCGGTGCCGACGAGAATTAAATACAATTCACCTAATATACATGTACAAATTAAACTCGAGTTTCCACTAACGATACATGTACGACAACATTTTCTTATCTCTTTTTAATAAACCAGGGTTTGATCAAAATGTCGCGAAATGTGGACGAATATGGAACGCGCTTCACCTTACACTTGAATATGATTCTCTCGGTATTTTCTTCTGGGCCTTAACAACTGTATCATGTATGTTGAATTGAATTTCTCAAAGAAGCAATGATATAATTATTTTTCTTGTATTAGATTTCCCTTTCCCATATCCACTTAGAAAAAGAATATGACTTTTACATGCTGAAAAAGCACATAAAACTTTCTCCCTTATAACTTCACTATAGTTATTTCATAGAGCAGTGACCGCATAAATTTGAAGCCGTGTTTTGTTTTTAATAAAAATTAGTGGTCGTGTGATTTCGTGGACGTGTACACTGGCTGTTTGCCGACGAATGTCGCACGTCGCGCTGCCTCAGTGTAAACACCGCTTAATCCCATCTACAGGGTGACTTCAAAATTCATTTATACTACCAAAATATTTCCATATTAACTTCTTCGAATTACTTCGTTAATTTAATATGGCAAGATTTTGAATTACACAAGAAAGTATACATTTAAGATTTGTTCAGATAATCAGAATTTATTTTCAAGGTTTTTGCTAAAGTTATAAATTTCTTGTCTATAAAAAAATTAAACTAATGCATAGATTTTACGGTATGAGAATTTTTAGGATTTTTCAAGAATTAAGTTAACAGTTAAATTGTCAACACATCTTACTATTTTATTAATTAACTATAAGCGAGACTGATTAAGTTCTCTTTTTAATAAGACTTAAGTCATTTAATCAAACAGTAATTTATTAACCCCTATATAATTCACACCAATTTTAACATAATCTGATCGTAAAATTTCAAATATGTTATCAGCTTGAATCAATTTAAAATTAGTACTCATTAATAAATGTTTACGTATAAAAAAATATATAAATTCCTCTCGCAATTTATTGAATATAAAAATGTAGCCCTGTATATTCACATATTTCGGGTGGTCCGTTTTTTTTGTTTTATTGCGGTCGTAATCTCATTTGTTACCTTTTTAAATTCACCTTTATAGCCGTAGACAAGGAAAAAATGCCAACACTTCATAGTAATTATAAGAAAAAAATAATCTTGTCAAATATTCATTGTCTCTGTTTGAAGAGGTCGTTTGTGTAGGCAATTCGAGTTGAATAAATGTATCCTATTAAGTCGGACTTGACTTGAGGGACGGCTCGCGAAGTCGCATGCGGGCGTCATATTGTCAAATGTGTTAAACACACACGAAAGTTACAGACTAGAGAATTAAATTCACTTAAATTTTCAAATTACAACAGTTTAAGCTTGTTAAGTTCCTAATGCCGAAAAATTTATATAAAAAATCCTTTTTTATTGCAGTACATGTTAGAGCAGCGGAAACCATGCCCTATCATAACCTGACTTATTTTCCTAAAAAAGTTAGGATGTTACTTAAAGCTATAAAAAAATAACTAAGTTTTATATTCATTCCCACTATTTCAATATACATTACTGTTATGGTTTTTATAAGTAATTTGCCAAACATGATTCAAAATAATTACCAAGATATTTTTATGATAATTATTTTTGTGATGGACTTAACTGACAGGACATAGACAAGTTAACCTGAAGTGTAAGTTTTCACACATTGTAATATTACTACAGGATGCGGTGTCGCCACCTCGGGAGGAATAGACAAACCCGTTTGCGAAATATAGAACATAAGGCTGTGTACACATTAGTGTTATATTAATCTAGTAGCTGTTGCTTGCGACTTTGTCCTCGTTGAATTAAAAAAAAAGATATAGCCTATGTTACTCATACATAAATTAATTTCTAATGGTGAAAGAATTTAAAAAATCGCCAGAGTATATAATTTCAATACATACAGACATACAACTCTTTTCTTTCTACAATATTACTATAGATTAGCTAAATCGATAGCTTAAACTAAAAAACGTCTCGTTAATCTGTAAGCACATTTTCCTATGGTTTCAGAACAATCGATATATCTAATCTAATTTAATCTAACTAATATTATAAATGCGAAAGTTTAGTTGGATGGATGGATGGATGTTTGTTAGAGTTTGTAGCCTAAACGGCTAAACAGATCTCAATGAAATTTGGCATAGACGTAGAGCATAGTCTGGAAGAACACATAGGCTACTCACTTTTGTTTTTTTTAATTCCAAGCGGGCGGAGTCGCGGTCGAAAGCTAGTCTATAAATAATTTAATTATTGAATTTCAAACTAAAGACTGTATTATAACGCCATAACATCATTCTTATTATAAATCAAAGTTAGAAACAGTAAGCATCGCCTAAAGGCAGTAAGAGTACGCATTTTAAATTATCCCGTTAAGTTACGACCAAGTGATCACTTAATGTTAAAGAAAATTGAACTTAGAGAACAGTGATCCCATATAAGACAATCTCCCGAGGGTATTCATGAATTAAACAGTATTCTTTCTTGTTATTGATTGAGAAATTAATTTTATATGAATAACAAATACAGTGTCTTTTAGAAAGTTCGTTTAGATTTAAAGGGTAGAGTAGTGGTAGAATATTATACAAATATGTCGCTATTTAAATTGATTTGAAGAGTTTTAGCCTTACATAAGTACGCAAAAAGAATTAATCTTACTAACATAAATGCGAAAGCTTAGATATATGGATTTATGTTTGTTAGAGTTTGTAGCCTAAACGGCTGAACGGATGTCAATGAAATTTGGCATAGACGTAGAGGACAGTCTGGATGAACACATAGGCTCACTTTTGTTTTTTAAATTCCAATTTAAAGTCGCGGGTGAAAGCTAGTTAAGTTATAAATACATTTATTTCGTTACCAAGTTAATCTGTATATTAATACGAGAAACGAAAACTATGTGCTTTTTTAATTACGCTAAAGAATAAATTTGACAAAATTGAAGTTTATTTGTAGGTATTATAGATGTGGATGAATAATTAAAGTTTCATGAAGTTACGCATAGTTCAATAAAAAATTTCTACTTACCAAATTCTCTGTTTCCATAACTTTCAACTTAATTACTTAACTAAGAGCTTCAAGTTGTTACCTCATTAGTATGCTCGATAAAGACGTATTTACAGAATTGTACTTAGTACAATAATGATGATAATTACATTAAATCGGTAATGATTACCTTATTCTAGAAACCGCTGTTAATAATGATTCATTTAACAACTGTCCGAAAATGGTGAAACTTTGCACGGGTATGTCTGTATGTAATTATTCTAACAATTAAGATGCCAAATTTGATGAGAAAAGCCGCCGGTGGGGCTGATATACGTATTTTTATTATTAGCCCACATACCAGAGCATTCGGTCGGCGAGATACAGACGCGGGCAAAGTCGGGCGCGCGGGCTATGTCCGCTTGCCAGGCCAAAGATTAAGCGGCGAACAGATGTTTTGTTTCTTTTCAAAATGAACTATTTTATACTTGTGTAAAACTACTACTACCGATTTGTAAACATTGAATTTTAAATAACAAATTTAGATCTCAAGAAGTAATCTAATTGATCTGTCTAATTTAATAGCTTTTTTTTTATTTTTCGAAGTAAACCTTGCGGTTTAACTACATTATGTTTAGATTTCTGTTAGGTTGTGTTGGATGTGCGGTAATATATGTACCTCTATATAATATTTTTAATTACATCATTTTTAAAATAATATTCGTGTAAATATATATTCGAAACCCTTAATATTTTTCAGCATTTTTAATCTATATCTCCACTAACACAAGCACACGAGCAATTAACATTACAATATACGTGTGTGTGCTTAATCGTGCAATGCGACACATGTTAAACACGCCTTAATACAACCCAAAAGCATTTTGTGCATTCGTCCGCGTCTTTCTTTTAATTTTCACTTTTTGTTTTTAATTTTTTAATTGCGGTCCTCTGTGACATTTTGCGGATGCCAAATATACTAAACTATTATCAAAAGTGAACCTTTTCACAATTGAATTAAGGTTTACATTCAAAAAAAATGATTTCAAAAATGCATTTTAACTGCAATATTACAGCGATATGGAGAGACGTTTTTTGGACGGCCATTTTGGGAAAATTGCCCCGTCTTTTCATTTTCCCGCGTAATTATTATTTTCTCGGTATTGATTTTGGTTTTGCTTTTACTTTTCAATTCGCTATCGTCTGGTAAGTTTAACTAAAATTCCTATTCAACGTCTTACAAACGAGAACTACCAAAATATACCGACAGATTATAAAATAAAGCTAATTAAATTAAGTATATTATAATAACACTTTGACTCATACATTTGATCTCAATCAAAATATATACTAATATAAAGAGGACAACTTTGTTTGTTTGCTTGTAATGAATAGGTTCAAAAACTACTAAGCCAATTTTAAAAATTCTTTCACCGTTAGAAATGCAATTTATCTGTGAGTAACATAGGCTATATTTTTTCATTTATTTATTACTATTTTTAAATTTCAGGCGGACGGAGTCGCGGGCAAAAGCTAGTTAAACATAAATATGAATACCTGCATCTGGTTTGAGGACTTTATATCAAAAAGCGTATGTTCGAATAAGGTAAAGGAGGCGAGGCGAAGTGGGAAGCATTCTATGCGCGTCGTGTGACAGCCTACCGGTGGGTAACAATATCATAATTACGAGTACGAGGGGACTCGCCGCGCCGTCCTAAGCAAACATGCTTGTTTAAATAACTTGCATACGAGCGATGCGGTCAAATTTATACTTAATTTATATCTTGAGAAATATGTGCTTTATCTTTAATGTAATATTGCTAAGAAATTAATTTATCAAATTGTTGTCGTTGTTCTGTACAATTAAATACAAGTTTATAATGAGGTTAGTTTTAAGTCTATTTAAAGTATAATACAGTGACTGTTCTCCAATAGGCATAAAATTGAATTTAATAAAACATTTTAAGAACAGTAAAACTAAATAATAAGTGTTATGCTACTCTAATATTTATAATTCTTTTGAAATATGACCGCTTATATCGTAAGTCAGTGTAGGTGAAGAGCAAGTTCCCGCGCAACAATACACCGCAAATGAGGCAGCCATCTTGAAAAACGAATTAAAAAACAAAGCAAGGCAGCGGCTTCAATTAGTCGTACTGTTCCCCGTACTACCTTTACTCCGCGCTGTCATAATCAAAAACATATTTCAATTCGAAGTTTGATAATTAGTTACATCTCACTCAAATTAATCTTGAACAAATCTTAAAAACTCAAGTTTAATTTAGTTTTTAGAACTTGAAATTGAAAAAAAGAACAAAAGCGAGTAGCCTATGTTTTCTTCCCGGACTATTCTCTACGTCTATGGTAAATTTCATGAAGATCCGTTTGGCAGTTTAAGCTACAAACTCTAACATACATCCATCCATCTAAACTTTCGCATTTATAATATTAGTATGACATATTAATGGCAGATTTAAGTTAATTTTATATTAATCTTAATTTTGTGTTGAAAACAGAAATTGTTTTCATTTTTGTACGCGTGCATAAAATAGACGGTGTAAAAGTAACCTAAAATAATAACAGCGTCACAGTTGCAAACTTTAAAGTTTGTCTATTCCAAAACGTATTTGAATAGTGGTACAATAAAATCGTTTCCGTTGTTAAAATTCAAATGCATTCTTTTAACGTGAAGGTGTTTGTCGGCAGCCGTATCCGGGTCGATAAGTAATGCAATAAATAACACAATTAGTCACAATTTAGGTTAGACCTGTCATCCATTAACATAGTAAAGCTATGAAATACATAACTCGCAATTAAAATATAGGAAATCCTTTTAAAAGTATTAATAAATATTTTTATTATTCAATTACAAAATTATTTAGTTGTCATTGTATCGGAATTATTAACTATTTTGTAATATTTTTTTACATTATAACCTAATTTGAATTTACCTTCAAGTAGTTTTTAGGTTAATTGTTAATATATTTTATATTTAATTCGCCCAATTTTAAAAGATGTATGTAAAGATAAATATCTTGAAGTGTGTGATAAGCCTTATCCATCCTTTGAAGTTCGGAATTCTTCTCCATTGTGTCTACAGGAAATCGCAAGGCTTTGGTTCTTGTCTGTCCTTTTGTATTGTTACATTTCTATACATTCGGAGACACGTGATAACTTTTTTGTTTGAAAAAATTTAGAAGTTTCGTTCCAAATTCAAACTTATTTGTGGAAAATATTTCTAAGATACAAATTGCTAACGCTGTTATAAACTTTCGTAATAATCTTCCAAAACTATTGTTAAATAAATCAAACAAACTAAAAAAAGAAATATCACTTCACCGTACTTTACCCTCAATTTCTGAGATTGGGAAATTCACCCTCAAACATAAGCCTTTGCAACAACCGATGGTCTAACCTCTTATTGAGTCTAATGATTAATCTTACTCAAAATTAAATACGTGTGACTTATGACGAATGAATGTAACAGTGGTATAAAATGGTAGCAGTGCGTAAAACTTACCTGTGCGATGAACAAGCGGCTTCGAGGTCCCCATATCTTTTTTGTAACACCATTGATCAAAAAGTCAATGGCATTTATGTCATTCCGCCATTCCCGCGGAGGAACAGAAGGCTGATGCACCTTTTAACTGATTGTAGAAACCAGAGAAAGATTCGGTAGATAAATAAATTGTAATAAATCAATGTCACATGCTTGTAAACGCTTCCCTTTAGGTTGGTACTACGAGTTTTTTTACCAACATTATAAATTGTTCAGAAAATCAGACAAATACCACAGATAATACAAATATTACATAAGATGAGTGCCAACATGGTAAGGTTTACAAATTAAATAGATATAACACTAAAAATTAACGATAATCACGCAACAAATGTGAGGGTACTTTTTTTTCGAAGTTTTATAGATTTTGAATTTATTTTCTTAGCTTAATAATTTATCTTGCCTTGCTCTTGCTGACTGCTCATCGACAGAAACGTTCATTATTTCTATGTAATTCATCAAACGCAATAATTAGGAAAGCCGACACCGCGACATCGGCACGGCCGAGTCTCCATTTCTTGCAGCTAAGCTTTTATTTCCCCGGACACAATGGCCGCAGGATCCTAAGCCGCGCGCCATTTCGTCATGCAGATTAGTGTTGTAATGAGCACGTTTATCGATAATAATAGTGCTGTTGTCTATGTAAAGTGAATATTTTGTGTTGCATATAAGCAGCCTGTTTGTAAAAACTTTATCAGTGTTTAAACTATTATTAAAGTTCGAATAATATTTTTCTGTATTATATTTTATTATTATGAACAGGATTTAACACAGTATTTATGAATTTATTTCATGTTTAAAAATAAAATCATAGTATATTTTTTTATTTCAACCAATGTTAGTACAATTATGTAGGTATTAGGTACTCTAATAATTTGGATTATACTGATAGAATATCCCCTCCAAACGATTTTTCGAATCACAGTTTTACTTTTTAAACAATTAAAACGAATAATAAATTCAATTAAAGGAATTTCGATAAAAAAATTATCGATGTGTAATCAATCCATCACTATCGTCATTTAATGTCCTTCATTTAATTTCCTTCCCGCGGCGTGTGACGAACGAGCTTCGAGAAAATCGGAAACACGTCGTTGAGCAGAGCCGTTTAATGAATATATTTGACTATAAAGGTTAATAGCTAATTTCAAACAGTTCTGTAATAAACCATGGTGTTTGTCCGATAAACTAAGAATACATGACGTAATATGTCACGTATTAAAGAACTAAAGTCAAACTTAAAAATTTTAGTCTTTATATATTTATGTCTATTCTACGTTTTAACTAAATAAAACCCTTTGATATACTTTACGGACGCTGAATACGTGGGAATGGAGCAATAACTCGATCGCTTCATTCAGGATCATCATGTTACAGAGCGCATGTCATGTCATGTCACTCAAATATTACAGGGAACGTGAAATCGAAAACCATTTGCACAAAAGTACGTGGTTAATGTAGGGAAGTGAAAAATTGCTAAAACTAATTACACAGATCAGTATCTTGTAATTATTACAAATAATTTACCAACCGCCCGTACACTACGTAAAATTGAAACATTTCAAATTAAATTTATTTAGTTTAATTCGTTTCGTAGAAAGTTGCGCGTGTGTCAGTGCAAAAACTGTCATGTCTGTCGACGGAAGCCGGCCCGAGTCGACCAATGGGGAACGGTCGCGCGCAAAAACTACGTAATTAAAAATTCGGGAATCAAAATGGCGGACCCACTTGTGTTACACACGAGTTATGAGGCCATTCAATTTGTTAGTCTAAAAAAGAGGCTAATCAAATTACTTATTTCAAATCCGTTTCTAACATATGCAATCACACGATATCACGATGACATACTCATATTTATTAATGCCACTTAAAATCTATGAATCATTAGTCGTCACAAATTTCAAACATAGCCATCAATTTGGTTTTTATAACATTACGTCATTAGTTAAATAAGAAAAGAATATAAGGATATCTTTGACTAAGGTATTAAATTTCTATTTTTTATATGTAGATAATAATAAATTTTCTAAACTAGATATTCAGCGAGTCTTAGAGCTTAAAGAATCGAGTTCGGAACACAATAGGATATAAATGTTTGATGCAAGTATATGACAGTACTCGGCGGTGTCTATAATTCAGACGGGCCGCTATAATGAGTTGCTAACGCCGTAAATAACTCTTGTTTTATGGTCGGACTTTAGTTTTATTTGAAACATATATCCTTCTTTCACTATAATTGAGTATTTGTAATTTCCGTTTTAACTACGTCAAATAAATTCTCTAAATTTTGAATTGTCAGTTATATGCGGGTATAGGCTTTAACTGTCCTGTTATTTTAATTGTGCACCTAAGGGCTCTGTACATTAACGTTTTAGAACACTAACATAATCTTGTTTAACTATAGTAGTTACTATTAAAAGAATAACAATCTAAGTTATAATTTTAACATTAGTACGCAGAATACAATATATAGGTAACTATGTTGTTGTAGTTAAAAGTCTTTGTAAGGGAGAACATTAGTTTAATAACAACGAAAAAAGAATAAAAGTGTGAACGTCCGCCTTACTCCTGTGTTAGACTTCCCTCTAATTATTATGTACCAACAGAGGCCCGCTCGGTTCGTTTTTGCCGCCAATTTGCGAGACAACTCGTACACATCTCAAATGTTTGTCGCTAAGCGGCTTTGACAGTTCAAGGATTTGTCTTTGATTTAATTTAAAGGGGAGACCGTGACGTCACACGATCCTGTTAAATACGTGCCTGGAAAGAGCAAGGGATAATCCGTGATCACACGTTAGAAAAGGATGTGCGATTTGAAAAGTGAGATTTTAAATGATGGCCGCAAAACTTGAACGAAGAAGTTCTCCGTAACATATTGATTCGTCGCCCCCTATTTTAACTGAGGCCATGGGAAAAATAACTGAGCTTCATTATTATTTGTTGGTGATAGACATATTTAATTTTTCAGTCTTTGGGAGATTTTGTTATATTTCTCTGTAATCTCTAGGGGTTTTTATTCAAGCCAAAAAATATGCTATGCTTGCTGACATCCTACATAACAAAAAAAATGTGTTTACTCTTTGTTATGTTGCTCGCGACTTCTTACCGTGAAATTAAGAAGTAATAAAAAATATAGCCTATATCATTTAATAATAACATGGTTTTTTAATGGTGCAAACATATTTGAAATGTCTAGTAGTGATTTATTTCATTACATACATAAATCCAAAAATACAAATCTGTACTCTTTATAACATTAGTATAGATGTATAGATTAACAGTAGTATTCAAACAGCTAAATATGAATGAAATTGGAATTTATCTTTGTGTATGACCATATGTCGACATATAACGTTTAAATATCAAAGCAGTATCTTCACAATACTAATAAACATTATAATCCGGTTTCTATCACATGCCACCCCTACGCAAGACAGTAAAATAATGCTGTTGATATTTAACACAGTTTATTGTATCTCAATATACATAGATAACAATACTACTGTTAGACTGGTGGTACAATACATTCGTCTTTTATTTAAGGTTAAAGTTAACAATATTATTAATACGTAAAGCGATATCTTTGTACAGTCAGCTGCAAATGGGGCGGCTCGCCCGGTGCAATACCACGACCACACAGAAGACAGGCGTGAAGTGAAAGAAATTCCGCGTTTCGTCTGATGAGTGTGGTGCTGGAGGCCTAAATTTAATCCCTTTCCCTTTACATCCTTTTCTTATGAGGAAAGGATGGGAAGGTAAAGTGGATTTGACGGTGGAGGAGATGCATAGGATGGGGAAATTTTCTCTTTATGTGCGTCTTCTCCTCCATCGATTAAGGGTAGGCAACACATCTGCAATTGCGGATGTTTATGGGTAGCAGTCGCTTCAGGTGGCCGCTTGCTCGTATGCCACCTTATATTATAAAAAAAAAATACGTATGCATTTATAAAACTTCAGACGTTAGTTCTTCGGTTTCAAAAATATGTATTTACTTCTCTACTCTCTACTAGCTTTCGTATACTTCAGCCTATGGTCTTTCACTCTATCCTCTACATCTATGCCAAATTTCATTTAGATCCGTTCAACCGTTTAAGCGACAAGCTCTATCCATCCATCCAATAAAACTTTCGCATTTAAAATATTAGTAAGAAAGAAGATGTATTCTTACGTTTATGAATACAGGTTATTGACTAATAATTACATGCGTGTGAAACCAAAGTTCTATATAATTTTAAGTTTTCTAAATGTTATACACATTTATGAAGCTGACTGTACCGAATTTTAAGGAAATTGCGCCTACGTCTTTGACACAGTTGAGTCATAGCCGAATTCCAATAGGTGACGAGTTAACTACAATTTTAACATTAACAAGCGTAAGGAAATACGGGTAGAACTTCTTTACTTCACTTATTGATAGTGTACACTTCATTGCAATATTATTTATCCGCTTCTCGTAACAACTTACAAGGTAAATGGATGACCTAGATAGGTCCGACACGGCGCAATGAAAAGCCTCAGTCCTGTTAAATCTTTATTGCAACTCATCTTTACTACTGAATGTGTCCAATGTTTTTTTACCTATATTAATAAATTAATAAAAAATAAATAATAATAATATTCGTAGGTTCCACTGCAAATTTGCTGTTGAAAAAGTTTTCGATTTTTTTTTTTACTTTTCAGTTGTTTAACAGCGAGCAAAAAATAATCAAAAATAGGATTAAGGCATATAAAAGTTAAGAAAAAACCGCTAAATATAGTTTTTAATGATTTTTTTTATTGTAAAACATGGTTATTTAGTTATTTCACGTCATATATTCTACACCAAATCACTGTAACGTGTTCAAATATTAACAAACAATTTACAAAATGTTTTCAGAGTCATAACTTTTTACAATAAACTTACTCGATTTAAAAATCAGCACTATATATGAACCTTCAAATTAAAAAATGTTTCAATGTACAATACAAAACAGAAAAACAATGAGAAAAGTACTCGAGGAACCAATACATATTTCATAGACAAAGTTTTTTTTTTATTTTTCGTACTTATTTATTCTCCTTAAGCTTGTTACATCCATACCATAGATTGCGAACGGTTGAGATTCCTTGAACCGAACCTGTGATTGAAATAAATTGAAATTAAGATAAAACATCTACTGAAAAACTCGAGTTTATTTTATACAAAATGATAAAACTTTATTACTAGCTTTCCCCTGCGTATTTAAAAAAAAACCTTCTAGCCTATGTGGAGATTATGGTCTACATCTGTGGAAAATTTCATCAAGATCCGTTCAACAGTTTAGTAAACTCTAACATCCATCCATCTAAACTTTCGCATTTATAATATTAGTAAGATTAGTATGTCTTACCTCAGACCTGGTAGCGGTCAGCTTATCTTCTTTTCTTTCTGCGCCTCCTTCATTCTGTAAACAGTGTAAATATATACATAGATACAATTTTCTTATAATGCTCATAAGACGGGTGTTAAAAAATCCCATTAGGCCGATCGAATCTAAACAATTATTTAACTCAAACAAACATACATCTTTACTATTATAATAAAGCGTAAACACACACTTCTTTGTTGCCTAAGATGTCAGCAATTACAGAAAATTTTTGAATAATTATTTTTTTAATAAATAGCCATACACTTACGTTACGCTTTAGGCTATATATTTTCACGCCATTAAACTTAGGGGGTAAATATTTTGGATAAAACCCTAATGACCATTAGTTGCTACAAACATCAATAAAGAAAGGTTGCCAAGGTTTGTCACGTCATGTCATTTTGACATTTGCTGTTGATATTATAATTTGACAAATGTAAACAATAAAATAAAATTTTCAAAATATCATGCGGATAAAGCCGCACGGGAACTGCTAGTATTAGATAAAAAGGATTTTTTGTAAATTTGTGTTAATAATCAAATAATTTACTATAGTCCAAATTATCTACTACGTAATTATGTTTAGATTTTACTTTTTATTACATCCATATCCAAGCATTTGCTTGGGTTTGCTTGGAAAAAAAAAACGAGGCGTGTTTACGATTTTTTTTACTTTTTTAAACAAACCATACCGAATTGCAGTTTATTACGTTTTTCACAATTTGTTATATTTTGTTACAAAATATAAAAACATTTGAACTGACCATATCAGCATTCTTCGTATCATCAAGGACCTGTGACGGGACCTTTTCTGGTTCCATTACATTTGGCGGTATGTTTGCGTGTAACTTGTCTGTCAATGTACGAATCTAACACAAACAAACAAACTAATTAGTTACAAAAATATAACATAAGTATGGAATATATCTGATACTGTGATTATTATATTATTATATTATAATATACGAGTATATTATATATTAGGTTAATTATCATCACCAGCTCACTATACGTCCCCATTGAGGGGTTTCAAGCCTACTCTAAGTTAGGGGTGACTAGACCATAGTCAACCACGCTGGCTCTCTGCGGGTTGACTTCGCACATATCTTTGAATTTCTTCGCAGATATGTGCAGACATCGCGATGTTTTCCTTCACCGTAAGAACGTGGGGTAAATTATGTACATATGAAAATTCGAAAATCACATTGGTACGGCGGGATTCGAACCCAAGACCTGTAGATTACAAGTCACCAGTGAGCCACCGACCCTCTATATGCTGTATGTTAATGGTTTATTGTTACATTGGGGTACTGCGAGAAGCAGGCGCGCGCGCGGCCGATGCAGGGCGGCGCCACGGCGCGCCCGTAGCGGTCGCGGTCCGCGGGGTCGAACATATAGAAACCTATACAATCACATATTACCAAAACAAAAGGAATATTCCAATTCTCTTTCCAAAATCATGTGCTCCATACATCGCTATCATCATATTTGAATCTATTCTCTTAAGCATATCCTCTTTCTCACAATCCACCCTTTTTTATATTATAATGTGGCTAAAGAGCCAGCGGCCACCTGAATTCGCCGAGAAAGCGAAGCGATCGCTGCCCATTTATACGATATTGCTGATGCGCAGCCTACCCTTAATCAACGAGGGAGGAGACGCACATAAAGAAGATATTTCCCTTCATATACGTCTCTACCACCAAATTCACTCTCCCTTCCCATCCTTTCGGCATAAGAAAATAGTGGGAAAAGGAACTAAAAAGAGGCCTCCGGCAACACACTCATCAGACTATACGCGGAATTGCTTCCACTTCACCCCTGTCTTCTGTACTACTTACTTACTATACTTTCTTTGGTCTTCCTCTACCTTTATCTCCATCCATTCAATCTCTCTCCAATAATACAAAAAAAAAACAAGTCATTTATTTATATATTTACCACGCGGCGTCCTGAACAACGCAACAGCAAATTCACCATTACCAGCCACAAACACTCCAGAACGTTCTTCACGGAAGAACTCTGTCACCTGTTGACAATTGAAGTTTTATTATCAGAAGGCGTAAGTGCTTAAGTTAGACATTTAAGAAATATAGACTAAACTAGGGTTGTAACGGAGGCCATTTTCGGATTCGGATGCGAATGCGGAGGCGAAGAGCTTCACCTCTGCAGAAGCGGAGCCTTACGGAAACGGAAGTAGAGGTCAATAATAATAATACAATATTAATTGCGATTTATTACAGAAATAAAAACTAAAACTATGCTGATTAAAAATACAGATTTATACATAATTAAGAGATACGCAAATATAATTTATTTATAGTTAGTTGACCTAATCGCTACACTCGCGTTAAAGATGTAAATTAACCTCCGTTATAACTCTGCACAAGAAATAACGGAAGCGAAAGCGGTAGCGGATGCGGAGTTAATATTTCTTGCGGAAGTTCCGCACTTGCGGATGCGGAAGTGGAGTTCCGTTACCGTTCCGTTCCACACTAAGACTAGACAAATATTTTATTATAAGTAATTTATTTGTACGGTAATATCTCAATGTCTTTGACACGCCGAGACACTTCTCAGTGTTTGAATTATATGTATGTGTTTTTGACTATCCGATACCAGATAACACAAATGAGATTATATGAAAAATGTTTCAAGTGAAGTGTCAACTATGCTTACTCTATATATATTCGAATCTCTTTAGTTTAAGTATAGTAATGAAATGTTTGTTAAGCTAACGCTTGACCGCGATCTCATCTGATGAAAATGATGGTACAGTAGGAAAATTTACGAAAAAATTCTACAACATACATACATACTGCTCGTAACTTGGCCCGCGTGAAATTAAAAAAAAATTGTCAAAAAAACTTAGTGATAACATAGCTTTTTAATGATGCAAGAATTTTTAAAATCGGACAAGTGGTTTTTGAGTTATTTCAATATATACAAAAATACAAAAACACAAATCTTTCCTCTTTATAATATTAGTATAGATAAACTATACTACTACACAATACTAAAACAAACTGTGGCTGAAAACCAGCTCGACACTGGATCTCAACCAGCATCGGTTAAGCTGAGCCTCCTCCTTTTGTCATTTGTTACAATTTTTCAACTCTATGTATACTTTTGGATGGCAATAAAGAGGTTTTTTATTTTATTTATTTATTTAAAAACTGAATGGTTCACAATATGTATACCTGAGTCTCCAGATCCTCGTCCACGAAGCCAGTCTGCCGCGCTCTGTACACCACCACGCGGCACACGCAGTTGCCCGGAGTGTAGAATTTACGTAGGATCTGAAAATTTTATAACTTGATTTGTTTAAACATGTTAAATGGTCCTAGAATGTTCTAGAAATAAGCCTACTTTATTGAATGAGAAACAATAGGGATATGCATGAGATCCTCGTCTTATCTCTGAAAAGAAGTGGAGCAAACAAATTACTAGAACAATTTAAACCCTCAAAAAGAACTGTAAGACGTATCACCCACTGAGAAGACTAGGACTTTATCCTAAGTAATAGACTAGACTTTTCTCCACCAAGCTGGCCTTATACAGTTTAGTTGTAAAACCTAGCAAATAAAAGGCAAATATAAGTCGCGTGGCATGGTACGTCGGTGGCTTAGTAGTTTGAGCATTTGACTTGTAATTCACAGATGCTGATATTTTCGATATTTTCAAATCTCATATGTACGTAATTTACTAGATATCCTTACGATGAAGGAAAACATCGTTATGCCTGAACATATCAGATAGAAATTTAAATAGATGTGTGAAGTCAACTCGCAGAGAGCCTTCGTAGTTGACTATGGTGTAGTCAGCCTTAGGTTAGGCTCCGAGCCCCTCAGTGGGGACGTATAGTGATCTGATGTGATATCACAAAGAGGCGTTACCTGCTGTATACTGAGGAAGGGTTGCGGGGGGCGGTAGTGCAGGTAACTGTCCTGGTAGAGCTGGTCTCCGCTGTCCAGGACCCGGTCCAGTGTGGCCGCGCACCAGCGACACACGTCCTCCACACGAGACATCGCCACCGCCATTACGGAGCACGCCAGCGCCTGCAACACACGCAACCAAAAAAACCTCTCAAATGGTTAAAAAAAAAACTTAATTTAATAGGAAAGGCAAGTCAATTGCTAAGAAAATCATTACAAGATCTAAGAAAAAAACACAAAAGTTATCTGTATCCAAAGTTGGAAAAAGCGGGAGAAAAATTCAAAACTTATGAAGGCGATGGTAATAAGGACTATCCTTTTGTGTTTAAGAAGTCAACTTTATAAAAACCTTTCAAAATCATTGCAGTCGGTGAAGCAACATCTATTATGAGCAAAATAACACCAAAATGCAAAAGAAATACAGACAAAAGAGGCCAAAGGCTTGTATGTACCTGTTTCCCTCTAGACGCGGCGGAGAATCTTCTGCAAGCCATCGAGTGCTGAGAAGAGAGGAACTGTGTGCCGTCGTTCAGCACCAACCAGCCGTTGGAATTACGTTGACCTATAACACAAACAGCGTTGAGAAATAAGAGTAAATAGACTGTCTGAAAAGACGTTCGTCCGTTTATTATTCCTACTCCAAAAGTAAACTCCATTAACATATAGAAAGTGAGCATTTTATTTGATGCCTTCAAGTCAGAGCGTCGGTGGCTCAGATCTTTAAGCACTTGACTTGTGATCCACAGGTCCTGGATGAACCTCGCCATGTACCATTTTCGATTTTTCCAATTTCATATGCACATAATTTACCCGACGTTCTTTCGGTGAAGGAAAACATAGTTGACGCCTGCACATATCGACAGGAAGATTCAAAGGTATGTGGTGAAGTCAACCAATCCACACTGGACCAGCGTGGTTGTGGCTGACTAAGACCTCGTCACCCTAACTTAGAGTAGGCTCCGAGCCCCCTAGTGGGGGCGTATAGTGCTGGTGATGAAATAACATGAGCATCTTCACCTTTCAGCCTGGGGTCCTCCTTGTCCCTGTTCTCGGTGGCGCGCTGCGCGTCGAGGCAGGTGGCGCTGCCCGGCGGGTGCTTGCGGTCTTGTTCCGCAGCGCGGCGCTGGCTGCCGTCCACCCTCACCTTGAGGTCATTCACACAAATGTACAGCTTATGAGAGTAAAGAAGGCAAGGTAAGTAAAGAAACTCATAAAAAAAATAAACATATACCAAAAATACCGAAAAGTAGGAATTAGTAAAGAGTTTCGACTTGTCTACTATTTTAATCGTAGTTTACATTTGTGAAACTTTCAATTGCAAATGTCAAATTTCAAATGCACAAATGACAACGCAGGCCTTTGAAATAACAACAACCGTTACCATGGAAACCTTACTTCCTTGATGTTGTCTGCTTGTAGATTTTGTCTCGTTCCCGCATCACGATTTATTCCAAATTATTTGATCTCCACATTTAATAGCGTAAAAATATATAGCCTATAGCGTGTCGTGTGTCGAGCTTTGTTTTAAAAAGAATTATTCAAAAATATGCTACGACTGCTGACATCAACAAAATAGTATATTCACGCTTTATTATATTAGTATAGTATAGATATAAATGTATAATAATACCTTGCTGGTCGCCGGCACGAGGGCGAGGGCGAGGCCGGGCGGCGCGCGCACCAGCGGCGGGTCAGCGCCCAGCTTCTTGATGGGCTGCACCGTCACCGACATCGCGTACAGCTGGAAGTCGTGCTTCAGACGCTCCTCTGCCGGCACGTTCTGCAGATATCTACAAACAATCAACATTTCATTATAAATATTCATCCAAAACATTGAATATTGCTTTACAAAAATGTAGTTGCATCTTACGCAAACGCCATCAACTTCGGTGACGTGAAAGTCAACACGCAAGCTGCACCATCGTCCTGGAATAATTAAAACAGATAATATTGGATATTGAGTACTTTAGCGATAAAGTATTGGAAAATAAAAAAAATGTTTTGTATCGTGATCTATTTCGATTTGAACGCCATCTAGGAACTCACAACAAAAATCACACTTTTATTCAAATCAGCGACAAAAAGATCGAATCCTTATGCAGTAAAGTGATTATGTGACGTACAGAAGGCCTAATTCTAGTCCCTTATCCTTTTCATCATTTTTTTATAAAAGGATGGGAAGGGAAAATAGATAAGATCGGAAGGGGAAATAACTCTTATTGTGTGTCTCCTCGTCTACTGTCCATTAATGGTAGACAACACATCTGCAATTTCTGATGTCTATGGGCAGTCGCTTCGCTATTTTTTTTTTGGTTAGGGTTTGCCACCTTATGCTGTAAAAAACATTTGAAATAACTTCCAGTAATAACCTGTGCGTCAGCCCGCAGGCCGGTGGGCCCGCAGGCGTGCGGCTCGAACATGTAGAACTGCGGCGCGCCGGGGTAGCGCCACACCGCCACCGCGTGCGGCATCGACCACAGGATGCCTGTCGAGTGATCCTCGAAGAAACGCTCCAGAGCACATCTAGACCCAGCAAATCTATATCTACACTTCTGTATACTACTATAATATACTAATATAATAAAGCGTAAACACACTACTTCGTGGCCTAGGATATCAGCAATCACAGCATGGTTCTGAATCCTCTTTTTAATAAAAACACATGACTTACATAACTTAGGCTATATATTTTCACGCTATTAAACTTAGGGGGTGAATAATTAAAAAAAAAACCTTCACTTGGTAAAGGTACTAAACTAAGCTGAGCAGCAAGGTTGCCATGATAACGGTAATTGCCATGTGATATCAAAGGCTTTCGTTATCATTTGTGCATTTGAATTTTGCCATTTGAAAATGTGACAAATGCAAACAATAAAATAAAAATGTTATAATTTCCTGCGGATGAAGCCGCACGGCAACAGCTAGTTATGTATAAAACAGATTCTTCTTAGAATATCTAATGGTAACCTAGTAACATTACCTGACAGTCATCTCCGTAGGTTCTTTCTGTTCAAGTTTGCCAGTGTACGCCGAGTGCAAATCGTATCTGACGTAGTTCACTCCCAGTACGAAACGTTTTAACACCTATAAATATTTTAAATTGAGGAAAGCTATAGCTAAACTAAAATTTCCGACATATAAAGATTAGAAAATAGTTGGTGAAGTCGCGAAAATCCGCGGTGTTCCGTTTCAGGAATAATTGCCTTGGGAGATGGATGGATTGCGTGAAAGATGACATGATCATGAAGGGAGTGATGATTGTAATGACGTATAGAGTTATGTGGAGGAGAAAACCTGTTGCGCCGAAATTACGGGAGTAGAATAAGGAGGAGATGATGTAAAGCCGTCTTTGGAAGTAACCTGTAGTGGCAGTAGTACATCTTCCCCCGGTCTAAACTCGTATCCTAGAGTAGAGAGTGAGGCGGCGAGCAGCTTGGCGCCCACCGCCATGACGTCATCGACAGTACGGCGCGTCCACAGCGGCGGACGGCGCACGTGCGACATGCACGCGCCCGCGATCGCACCGCACGCAGACTGCAGCAGCGCGTCGCGAGTGAACCTAATATTTTCATTACTAGCTTTCGTACGAGTTCCGTTCGCGTGGTATTTAAAAAAAGTAGACTATGTGTCAGACTATGCTCTACATTTATGCCGAATTTCATCCAAATCCGTTCAGCTATTTAAACAAACGCTAAACATTCGCATTTTCAATATTAGTAAAATTGATTAGTTCCTTATAGTCAAGAAAGGTGATGCGAATCCCAACAACGACTAAATTATAAAGGGCCATTGAGGCTATAGATGTTGGTTGATAAGATAAAGGTTAGTAGTAGTAGTAGGTAGGCTACGGTTTCCGCAACTCCACGACTAGCGCGTATTTTGCGTAAGATAAAGGTTAACTGTTCCTTTGAACATATGATAGTAACTTCAAGATCAAAATTGTATATTGCTGCTTCTTTTTTCTTTCTCTGTTCTCTCAAGTTCTATTCTATTCCTGCTTCTATCTCTATAAAATCTTTCAGATGATGGATCAGTCGGACTCTGGTTAAACTTTATAATCATTAATTGCAAAGACATTTTCTTCAGAATTACAACACATTCAGGAACTACAACACTTAGTGTCCTCACTACGGTGCACCTAGTATTGATTTTTCATAGTTAACCTATACCAAGTGTCTGATAGAGATTTTCTTTTATATATTGGGCAAAAAAAATGCAGTAAACGAATTTGAAGCAGTACAAAAAACTACAGGGTTTGAACGATCACGTTGGTAGGTACTAACTTGACGAGGTCGAGTGGCCTGGTGCCGCGCAGTATGGTGCGGCCGCGCGCCGACTCCACGTACGCCGTCAGCACCTTCCACTCGTAGCCGTCGTCCGGCACCGCGCCCTGCGGACTCACCGCGCCCTCGCGCTTCGAGTACTCCCAGAACACCTTCACTGACGATATGCTGTATCTGATATGGGGAATCTAATCACATACTTATTTGTCAAAATCCAACACTACAAGGATACTTTCTTATGGTTTTAGTTGTGATTATGTAAGGAAGAGTCTATCTTTCTATACTAAAGTAATAAACACACACTACTTAGTTACGTAGGATGTCACAGTATATATTGGAATAGTTCTTCTTTTAATAAAACGCTCTACACTTCTATGACTTAGGCTATATGTTTTCACGCTATTAAATTTAGGATGTGAGTAATTTGAAAAAAAAAAACCGTTATTCAGGAAAGGGACAAAAACTACAAGCTGACATCAAGAAAACAAGGCTGCCATGGTAACGGTAATTGTTATCGAAATTCAAATACCTTTGTTGTCATTTATGTATTTGAATTTTCACATTTGCACAATTTTCACAAATGTAAATAAATCAAAAATTTTAAAATTTCATGCTAATGAAGCAGCACGGAAATAGCTCAAAATTCAGAACCATCACCTTACTTCAAAATAGAGATTTTTACCTAAGTGAACACTTAATTTTACAGTTTTTCAACTCACTTGTTGCTCCCTGGTCTCATGAGCGTTTCGATATTATTCTTAATAGTCTCTGCTAGCTGATCAATGGTGGCAAAGAGGACCAGCGCTGAGGCGCCGCCGGGCGAGGCGCGCCCAGCAGGACCTACCGCGTGGGGGTCCCATAAACAGTACGCGTTACCTTCAGAAGACTTCCATACTCCCACACAGTAACCCTTCGCGCAAACAACCCCGTAATTGTTCTGGAATACACATAAAAAAGTACAAGGATGTCACCTAGAACCAAATGAGTTGTAAAATTCGCTTGCCTTGTTATTAATGTGTAAAGATATAACAATGTAGATATAGATATATCACTTACAGATTCAAAAAACGTCTTAAGACCCCTCCGTAAGTTCAAAACCCCGCCACTATTGCCAGCTTTAATGTCTCCCATAACCGCCTCTTCATCGATCTCGAGTCTCACCTGACATTAGAAATTACAAATTCAATCCAAATATGAAAAATTTACGTGCAATTCTGTACATTTAAGAAAATAAAACAAAAGTTTCCAGAATCCAAAAATGGATAATGTTCCAGTCTTTTACCAGATTTCTATAAAATTGTCATAGAATTATAATCAAGAGTATCTATCGCGTATGATGTGAGTGCAGACTTGAAGATATGTGTTCTTCCAATAACAAAGAGATTGAGGCGTCCTGGAAATAACATCCAACCATCCATCTAAGTAATACATACATTAAAGTTGGTGACGTGGAACTCCGGCTGCACCTCCTCGGGCGTGAGCCGCGGCGGGTTGGCGGCGCGCGGCAGCGAGGTGGTGTAGAGGCGGTCGCCGTACTTCAGTATGGCGTCCACCAGCGACGGCTTCCAGTGGATGTAGGGCTCTATGTGCTCCACCACTATACCCATTACAGCATTCGCCGCGTCCTTCAAGAAAATATTATAATTACTGTGAAATTTTAAAAATATCGCCTATGTTACTCATAGATTGAGATCCCAGACCAGGATGACGACACCTATATTCTAAAACTTTACTGTTATCTGATTAGATAGTACTCGTTTGTGATGTAACTGAATGGCCATTAGTTATCCTGTCCAATGGGGCAGTTACGGGATATCACGCTCTGAAGTTGGTAAAAAACACACCTAAGTTCACTTATTTTCACAAAGCTGATTTTCACATATGTGTTGGAGACCACTGTAAGAATTACTAAACAAATATTGGCAGACAATTTCCGTGGGCCGTTTTCGAAAACAGACGATTTAAAGTTGCCAAAAATTTGACAAAATTTAAATTTATTTTCTAATGCTTAATTTTTATATATTATACTCAGGGCCTATAACAATACCCCCTGCAAGATGGCAGACATTTCTGATGGGGCAAACGGCGTGCCAGATACTTTTTGTTACGCGCTGCTCGTATTGCTAAAAGGAATGAAGTGAATCTTTACTGAATTTTAAGTGCTTGATATTTATTAAAAATAGGTCCAGCAGTTTTTGAGTTATTTCAATACACAGAAAAATACAAATCATTTTTCATTATAACATTAGTATAGACAAACAAATCTTCCAGTCTCTACATAATGTTTTAATAGAATTTAAAGTAAAAAATTAGTAAAGAAATAGCAAACCATTGCAAGCTTTTTCTGAGGAAATATTAATACTTCCATACCTGATTGTCCCTATTGGGCTGATCCAGGAAATAGTTCTCGTTCTGAGCAACCCGACCTCGTAGAGACGCCACCGCGCGGCTGATGCGTGTAAAGTATTTGCCCATCACAGAGTCTTCTAGTGGCTCGATAAGAGCATCTTCGTCTTCTTCTACAATATAAATTATTACCGATAATTTAAAATTACTTTGATCATTGTTACAAAAACAATAACGGAACTAAATTTTACTATCATTACCATCTTCTCCACCTTCATCGTCACCAACAACTTTCTCTGACTTCGGTTTCCTCTCCTTCAAGACTGATGTCAGCTCGTTAATAATTTTTACTTTATATAACTTGTATGGCGCCAGGCATTGCTTCCTATCCAGACCACCTTGTAGTGCTGCAGCGAAAATATTAAAAAAACTGAATATTTAAAAAGTTTAAGAAACTTGCTCCAATGGGCTCTTGGAGAACCATGCTAGACGTGACTAATCTACAAATTAAGAGGCTGTCCCAGCACTGGCTGATAGAGAATCAGATAGCTTAAAAATGACGTCACTGTCAGAGAAAGTAACAAAATCTGATATTTCCATAACATATTTACACGTTTGATTGTTATCAGACAATTTACAATTTGGTAGGATAAGCCCTAAGAACTACATATGGTATACTCGAGTATCAAAAAATGCCGTCTTTATTTATAAGTAATCGCTAAATAATACTCACTCATTTTATCCATGAACTCTCCGGGGCTGGCGAATACCATAAGTGCAGGTGTTGACTCCGGAGGTACATACTCTGGCTCCGGCTCCGGTTTCTCTTCACCTTCTGTTATTCACAAATTCATATTTTGATCGTAAATTTGGTAATTCAAAGTGATATACATAACTCTGGAATAAAACCACAAAGTTCGTAAAACTGTCTTACCTCCTTCGGCTTCTTCATCCTCGGCCTCCTCAGCGCCTTCGCCAGCCATCTCATCTTTTATTCGTTGTAATCGTAGTTCATCACCTAAATATAATACTTGTTTTATGTTTTTTCTTTTAATCTAAAATGTAGCCATTCTATTCATATCATACTTCATTAGATAGGCATGTTAGGAAAACGAATTACAGAGTGGTTAACTCTAGTTTCGTATAGTGACCATTTTAATTTTGAGTGTGAAATACTGAGTCACGGTAATTTTTTATAATTCTGTAAATTCGCTAAAATGGCGAAGAGATCGCTGCCCATAACAATCCGCAAGTGCAAATGCGTTGTCTACTCTTGATCGATGGTGAAGACAAATAAAGAGGATATTTTCTCTTCGTATGCGTTGTCTCCTCAGCCAATTCCACTTTTTCTTTCCTCATAAGAGATGGGAGGCAAAAGGGACTAAAATTAGACCTTCAATTGAAGTATCCCAGTCTTAAATGTTACCCTTCTTAATCCTCTGGGGGGTGAGTAGTCCCTTGGTCAATGTGGGCGCGGGGTCGAAGGCGACCACCTTCCCCCCCGGCGTCAGCCACACGCCCAGCTGGTGGTAGTCGCCCACCAGCAGGCACACGTGGCTCGGCCGCGTCGGGTCCTCCCACATCCTGAACAACGCGTCCTTTATTTCTGTTAAAACAAAGATAAAAACACACATTAGTAGTAGTCATCTAAAAATAAACTGTATACTTAAACCGAAAAGATACAAAGGTGGTGAGAATTCAAATCTTCTTACAAGAATCGCTGATACGCATAGTATGCTAGTGTGTATAAAAAAAGCTTTCGCACACGTCTTCACTTGCATGGAATTTAAAAACAAATTAAGCAGCCTATGTGATCTTCCAAGTTATCCTCTACATCTATATCAAATCTAATAGAGATCCGTTCAGTAGTTTAGACTACAAACTCCATTAGATGACCATCAATCCATCGAAACTGTCGCATTTATAATATTCGTAATTACTTAAATAAAAATACTAATTATTTCAACATTTAACTTGAAACTAATTATGACTTGAACTTACGTTTCATTGGTTTCTCTTTGATTTCCTCTTCTTCCGCATTTTCACCGAGTTCATCGTTCTCAGCTTCTTCTTCTTCACCGCCTTCCTGTAAATATCAAATACAACATGTTGTCAACTTTATACTTTTACTTAAATTACTTACATAGATCACAAATGTAACACAACGATCTTATGGCATTTTTAACATCAGCAGCTCCCTTAATGGTCAAAATATGATGTTTTCAAGATGACATTGTTAGTTCACAAAATTGCCAACAGCCATAAAATTTTATAGATCCATAAAACGCAGTTTAATTACATAAAGAAGACATTTAACAAATATTTCTTTAAGTTTTTAAAGCGCCTAACAAATTTGAATAGCAATACTGCTATTTATAAAATTTGCTTTTTATTGTTCAAATATTGAATCACTGGAAAAATATCTTACATAATACATTTTAAAAAAGTAAATAATAAAAAAATACTCTTGTAGACCTACGGCATTCTAAAAATATTTCTGTTATGTTAGCCAATAATTCTATTCCAACTAACCCCTTGCGGTTCATCTGGTAGACGCAACGGTAGTGTGACAGGTTCCTCCAACTCTATAGAGAATGTGTTTGCACCCATTTCGAATTTCTCTGTTAAATCTTCAGGAGTAATATCTCTGCTGCCGGTCTTCTTCACGTGGTTGAGATAATATTCAGCACCGGCGTCAAGGAAATTGTACATGTGGTCCTGATGCATGTGTGGCGGAGGAACGGAGGCAGTGGCTGCTGTGAAGGCGGCCGCGGCTGGCAACGCTATAGTACGGCCTGCCATGTCATCATCCTAAAAAACAAGAAATTAAACAAGTCAGGTGCCAAAAGGAAATGAAAGAGTAAGTTTTTTTAAGGTTTCCATTAGGATATTGGAACTTACTCCAACACCAGCCCTTTCAGCAGCCTTGCCAATTGCAGAGTTCTCGCCTCGTGGTCCCATCATTATTGCAGCGGTTCCCTTCGAGATCCACTGGAAAGCTTTGCTCTGTAAAATGTAAATATAACATCCTTACTTCTATTTTTAAATACTTTTTTAATTCTTCTTTCTTTTATAAAAAGTCCCACACTTACGACACGCTTTAGGCTATATATTTTTTACGCTACTAAACTTAGGGGGTAAATAAATAGGAAAAACCTTCATGTGGGCAAGGAACCACAAACTACAAGTTGACATCAAGAAAGTAAGTTTGCCGTGGTAAAGGTAATTGTTATCCAATGTTAAAGGCCTTCGTTGACATTTGTGCATTTGAATTTTGACTTTCCCAATTGAAATTTTTTTCATGCTGATGAAGCCGCAGGGGAACAGCTCGTATCATACAAGCTTCTACATAGCAATAATTTGCTTAAAATCCTTAATTACCTCTAGTTTAGTCTCCGGAGCGCCAAGGACCTCATTGAGCCTGGTGGCGGTGATGGAGACAGGTGACAAGTTGAAGCTGTCGTCGGTGCCGGGCGGCAGGTTGCCGAGGATGACGTCAGCGAGCGCGTCCGGCCCGCCCTTCACGCGCACCAGGCACGCCGCCGCGCGCGCATCGTCTGACGGATACCCTACAAGGAAAACACACCAAGTCTCAGTCCTACCAAATTCTTGTAAATTGTCAGATAACAATACAACGTGTTAATGTGATGGAAGTGTCGTATTTTTATCTGGCAGTGACATTTTAAATTTATCCGTACCCCAGCCAGTGGTGGGAAAGAAGTCAAGAAAGAAGTGTGTCAAAGAAATACAAGGATCTTATGGCAGTTTATTAAAATTGACTGGTCCAATTTTTAGTTACCAGGAAGCAAAAAATTCCTCTTTAGTTGAAAGAACCAAATATTATGCTATTTTTCTTCGAAATTTAATTTTAAAATTTAGTAAATGGTGACATTCTCTCGTGCAATAACCACTCCTTCATTCAAGCGTCGATAGTTCACAAAATTGCCATTGCCATATGATCCTTGACCTACAAGCTGTATCGATGTTACGTCTGTGAAGGTTTTTTTTTCTATAACATAAGGTGGCAAACGAGCAAGCGCCCACCTGAATCCGCCAAAATGGCGAAGCGACCGCTGCCCATAGACATCCGCGATCGCAGATGCGTTACCTACCCTTATCCGACGGAGGAGGAGACGCACATAAAGAGGACAATGCCCCTTCCTATGCATCTCCTCCACCATCAAATCCACTTCCCCTTTCCATCCTCTCCTTATAAGAAAAGGGCGGTAAAGAGAAAGGGACTTAAATTAGGCCTCCGGCACCACACTCATCAGACGAAACACGGAATTGCTTCCATTTCACGCCTGTCTTCTGTGTGGTCGTGGTATTACTGGGGGCGTGCCGGCCCTGCAGTGCTAAGATGTTAAAGCGGGCACTACCACTGTTAAGTGGTAGTGCCCGCTATTATTGGTACAAAAGTTGTAGTTGCAACCAAAAGACCTACCATTCTCATCGCAGGCGTGAGGGTCAAAGAGATAATAGTGGTCGTCGTGCTTCCACACGGCGTTGGAGGCGCCGCGCGCGGTCACCACGGCGTGCGAGTGCTCGCGGAACAGTTGCCGCAGCGATTGCTTCAGCGACATCACCTCGCCTGACTTGGGATGCAACTCGCCTAGAAGGACATCATCTTAGTACCTTGTTTTTTTGGAAACAAGCCACCTGAATTCGCCGAGAAAGCGAAGCGACCGCTGCCTGTATACATAGTACTACATACTTAATTAAGAGGGAGACGCACATAAAGAGGATGTTTTTCTCACGAAAATATTTTCTCACACAGTTCACCGTCTTTCGAATGGATTTTAATTGTTTCAAAATGGTTTTAATCATTGGCATTTTTATCTACTGTTGTTACTGTACACGTTGTTATTATTGAATTTATGTTTCCGTAATTATTTCGTTATATATTTACCGGAATACGCGCTATCCAATATATCAGTTTCGATACAATCGTAATCAGATATTCGGAACTTGTCGAGCACGTCAGCCGCAGCGAGGGTCCCGCCTGGAGTACCCCCTTCCTCTTCTTCCTCAACATTCTCAGCTTCCTCGGTCTTGGTGGTTGTATCCAAACTTATACCCATTCGTTCGAGATTTTCCATTGTATTTTGGTAAAGTATGTCACCACGTGTTAAAGACTGCAATTAGACGAAATTCTTTCCATATTTAGGTATTATGAAAATTTTATTTTAGTACGCCTAGAAAGTTGAAACGTTGGAACGTTTGATATAAGTGGTTAAGTAATCGGTCAACTAGTCGGTTTTTTAGTTGATTAGTGCTTGGTCAAGCAGTTAGAATTATGAAAGATCTACTTTAGAAATTGCAACACAAAATCTGAATGGTATGCTATGAGATCAGTAAGGTTTGATTTGTTAGTCTGACCTCGTCGATTTGATCAGCGGTCCATTCCGAGGGGTCTACGATGTGCGCCAAGGCTATGGCTGCGATGGAGGCGGGCGTGGCCTGGCGGCCGCGGTGCTCCTCCGGGAACCTCTCGTCCGCCTCGTGGAAGCGACCACGGACCACCCAACGGTTGGGCGCGACGGCTGTTCAATAGAACGATTTATTCCACAAATTGTAGGTCTTTTGGTGCCACTATTAAAACTACAAGACCACTCTAGTATAATATTACAATTTGAACGCTTACGTTTTAATTTGTTGACCGGTTCCGGCATCTCGCCCAGCTCCTGCACGGTGACGTCGGAGATGCTGAACGGCTTCCGCTTCAAGTCATGTGTGCAGTCCAGCAGGTGCTCGCACAGCCGCGACACTCGCGTGAAGTACAGAAGACACGCCTTGCCGCCGTCTTGCAGACCAACCTTCATACCATGCGGAATAATTTCAAACCAATGACACCCAATGACATAACTGTACTGCCACAACTAGTAGGACCTAATAAGTCTTACCCTATAGCCATATCTGTCCGCTGGCCAAGGATGGTAGATATAGTAACGACCACCTTCATTCCAAATAGCAACTTCATACTCGCCGGGGATCTATGAACATTCAAAGAAATTTGACCATAAAGAGAAAACAGAATGCAAAAAATGTTTTAGGTATCCTTACTTGTAAAACGCCGGCGTCTGATTCCTTGAAGAAAGCCTCGATACCTCGACATAAGTCGAAGACCTTGGGGTCCGATGAGAGTATCTTACCCCATACAGCTATACCGCGTTCCTGTGTAATTATATAGAGTAATTACTAATTTCTTTAAACTCACTATTTCACACAATAATGGATAAGTTATGCTTTACCTTATGCTTATACTCATGGTCTCGTATTCTGAATCTTTCCTTTATTTCTCCAAGAACAAGTCGCCTAATTGGTCCACCTCTTGCCAGAAGTGATTCCTGTTGATCAATTCAATCATTTTATCTAACAATAGGAAAAATAGACCTCGTGACTTTTTTATTCTAAATCTTTTGCATTTTTCTTTTTCATGGTTCTGAGGTGTTTGATAAATAACACGATAGACAGCAAATCTATTATTACTAAACTGTTCCTATCGTTACTTGGATTCTTAGCAAATGTTATTGAATTTGTACCCTATAAATATTGAAGCCCAAGTCCAGTGTTTCATCTAGAATATCATCGTTCCAAGCCCTCGCGCGCAGTCGACGCAACATGGCGAGTGCGGCCACACAGCACGCGATACTCGTGAATGTTTTAAACGTCTGATATCTGTGAAGTGGGAATACTAAAGTATTAGTGAAATATAAAAAGACAAGTAATCTTTCCAACAAAACAGAAGGATTATTAATAAATCAAGAATATCGAAACAAGTTCGCAGAGAAGTTTTAGGATATGGTCAAAGAAGAAAATTAAATTTGAACCTCGTACATTTTTACAAAGCTCGAAATTTACACTTTTTTATAATAGACACAAAACATCTATGATTTACCTATAACTGGCCATGTGTCGTGTCGCGTGCAATATCCACTTCTCGACGTCCATCTGCTGGAACTGAGAGTGGAAGTTCTGGACCGCGATCTCCACCGGACTGTGCAGGATCGTCTCAGACTTCGGTAGCGGAATTAAGTCGTCTCTAAACAAAATAATCGTTTTATAAGTTCAAAACGATTTTAAACAATTTTCTTGTATGCCCTCTACATTCTTTCTTAAAGTTCATGACTTGATGATTTTCTTTTACTTACACGTAAAGTCTATATTTTCTATATACCTAACGTAATTAGTATTACATGATATGGATACTAAGTTAGTGGCGAGATATACCGGTAAAGGACCTAGAAGAGACACCTAGACTTAGAGGAGCGACCTAGAAAAAGATGGATGTATTGCGTGAAAGATGACATGATCAAGAAGGGAGTGATGACCTAGATGACAGATGTCAGATTTGGAGGACGAAAACCCGGTCCGCCGACCTTACGGGAGTAGGATAAGGTAGGGGAGATGATGATTTAATATGAACACTACATACCGTCCATAAGCATGTGCGTCTGTATGAGGGCTGTAGAGGAAGAAGTCTTCACCTCGCAGCGACATTATTTGCTCCATAGTGGGAGGTGGAGGAGGTTTCTCGGGAGGTACAGGCAGTGTAGGAGCAGGCTAATATAATATAAATCTTTTTAATAAGTATAAAGGTCCAAATTCATTTACTTCGTTATCAATAGAAATAGACACAATATTTCTACGTTTCAATATACTCTATAAACATATTATGACAACTATATTATTTGATATTAAAAACAGTATAAGAACATTTTAGCAATATAAAATTATATTTCAAAACATACCTCTTTAGGAACTTTTTGATAAAACTCTCGAACTTTCTTCCTAGATGTTGCTCTAGAAGTCGCCAAGCTTACCGCGCTCAACGAAACCAGAGGATATTGTCCCTAGACAACAAATTTATTTAATCCAAACAAATATGACACACAATAATTATTAAAAAAAAAACACAAATGTTACCTCTGTCAACTTTTTTTCTATGAGCACATTCATGTGAATACTTTCCCATTCACTTTGGCAATGAGTTTTTAAAGCTTTCAAATCCAACTCATATTTAGGTTCACGGCCTAGGGGCTCAATTTGTACAACCTGAAAAGATTATTGGTAGTTGCTAATTACTTCTCTACCATCTTCGTAGCACGCGTTACATGCGTAGCATCCGTAGCACTCGTAGCAACTACATTACTTTCTAAATACTACAATCTTACTATATCAGTACTAATATTATAAAGAGAAAAGATTTGTATTTTGGTATTGAAATAAATCCGAAACTGCTGGGCTCTTTTAAATTTTTTTTTTTTGCACCAATAAAAAGATATGTTATCACTGCATAACGTAGGCTGTGCTTTTTTTTCTATTCTACCATAGCACCAATTACAGTTATATTAAAAATGCAAATGTTTGTATATTTGTATCTCTTAAACAGCTGAAGGGATTTCTATGACATTTGTCAGAGATGTAAAATCTGGAAGAATAGACTACTCAACCATTTTTTTAAATCCAAGCGGACGGAGTCCCTGTTAATAGCTAGTTAAATTGTAAAGCAGTATTTTTATCAACACACCTCAATATTAGTTAGAGTAATCGGTGGTTTTGGAGTTGTTCTATTAGCTGCACTGAGATCTCCGTAGTTCGCCAGAAAGTCTAACACGAAAGACGTAATACCGGCATATCGAATGAACGCACCTGCGCCATATCTATAGAATACATCTCACAGTAAGAATATCTTAGTAAATACTAATTTTACTATTATAAGTGCGAAGTTTAGATGGATGGATGTTAGAAGTTATCTGCTAAGCGGCTGAATAGATCTTTATGAAATTTGGCAATAACATAGAGCATAATCTGGCACAACACATTAGCTACAAAAGAAGATTTTTCACTCGGACAGAGTTGCAAACTAGATTCAATACACGACACTAGTGAAACAGAATAAAAATTGAATGGCTTTAAGTTGGTCTTATATGGTCAATTACGTGAGGATAGGTAACCAATACTTATATTATAAAGAGGAAAACTTTGTAATGAATAGGCTCCAAAACTACTGGGCCGATTTTAAAGATTCTTTCACCGTTAGAAAGATAATTTATCTGTGAGTAACATGTTTTTTTTTTTCACGCGGGCGAAGTCGCGGGCGAAAGGTAGTTTATAAATTAAATTTTCAGTTTCTTTCTAAAGAGTATTTTATCATACTTACAAAGTATTCGGCTGACCCAATTCGTTAAGCATATGAGGGTCAAATATGTAACATATGGTTTTAACAGTACTACCAGCCTCCGGCGGGTGGCCCCAGATAAGAAAATGTCTGTCACCATTAATACTCAGAATCATCATATATGTACTGCCAGCTAGTTTTTCCATAAACCTAAATAAAAAACAGTTATTCGTATATTATACATGCGAAAGTTTAGATGGATGTATGTTAATATGTGTCGTCAAGACAGTTCAACTTCTATTTTCTTTTTTTCTTTTTATATAACATAAGGTGGCAAACGAGCAAGCGACCACCTGAAACCGCCATAATGGCGAAGCGAACGCTGCCCATAGACATCTGCAATTGCAGATGCGTTGCCTACCCTTATGCGACGGAGGAGGAGACGCACATAAAGAGGATATTTCCCCATCCTACGCATCTCCTCCACCGTCAAATCCACATCCTCTTCCCAACCTCTCCTTATAAGAAAAGGGTGGTAAAGAGAAAGGGACTTAAATTAGACCTCCGGCACCACACTCTTCAGACGAAATACGGAATTGCTCCCATTTCACGCCTGTCTCCTGTGTGGTCGTGGTATTACTGGGGGCGTGCCGGCCCTGCAGTGCTAAGATGTTAAAGCGGGCACTACCACTGTTGAATTCTGCGCAGAGTCGCGGGAAATAGCTGCTTATAAATACAAGCGATAAAATTGTTAATAACATGCGTTTATAAAGAATGTTGTAAAGAACTAGGAGAGCCTAAGTTTAAAAGGAAATGTTAGTAATTGCAATTATTTAGATATTAGTTAAAGTAAAGAGTTAAAAATAAGTAAGGGTAGATCTTTACAAATTGTTATTTGTTCTCGGTGGTCTAATTTGGTTAATAGTCAAAATACTCACGCCATTAGGTCAGCCTGAGCTTGTATATTATCAGGATGTTTTGCCAATATTCCTGACATAGCTTCCGTCATTTTGACTGTATATTTCTTATCGAAAAGGTAAAACGACGTTAGCAACTGATTCAATTGTAGTTGTGGTTTACCTATGAAACACAATTTTCATACAAAAACATCATTAAATTTTATTGAATAGTTTGAGACAAGGGCGGATCCAGCTTTGGCGCTAGGGGCGGGG
>NW_013527137.1:8812256-9027043 GCF_000836215.1 Papilio polytes
CATAGTTGTGGTCAAGTCAAGAGCTTGACAAAATATGTAAATATATTTTGTCAAGCTTTTGACCAACCAGCTCAGGGGGTGTCATGAACCCATGACCCCCACCCTGGATCTGCTGTTGGTTTGAGATACTGCAAACTGATAGAATCATTAGTAATTTGAGATATTTACAAAAAAATATTATAATCGTTTTATAAGCTTAGGTTAAAATATTATTTCAAACATATATAACTACATAGCACATCTATATATTAAAATAATCTAGCTATACTAGCCTATACTTACATATACTAATATTAAAAAGCGGAAAAATTCGTATTTTTGTATGTATGGTAATAACTCAAAAACTACAGGGGCGAATTCAAAAATTCTTACACCATTAAAAAGCTACGTTATCAGTGAGTAACAGGGGCCTTTTTTTTAAATTCACGCAGACGAAGTAACGAGCAACAGCTAGCTTAGAATAATAATAAGTGTAAAAAAGTTAAGCAAACCTTTATAGCACTTGAGAGCCACCATGCAGCGCTTATAAAACCTATCCCCCCATTCTATAACCTCATCTACATCTCTTCTCAAAAGCTGCGCCGGCGACTTCTCTTCTAGCAGGGCTCGACAGATCACAGCTATGCAACCCGTTTGAGACCCTAAAATTTATCAATGTAAGGAAACAGGAAATAAGTAAAACACTTTGCCAAAAAAAAACCTAGAAATTAGCTAAGAAGATGAACAAGCACACAATAATTGTAATCAAGCTAGAAAATTTCTCTGCAAGGTATAAGGGTAAAGCGCGGTTCAGAGACCCAGAGTTCTAAATAGAAAGGGGGGCACACCAAGTCTGGGAATTCTCAGTGCTTTAAAAGGTGGCATCGTAAGAATCTCGTCGGCACTAGTAGCCCTAAAACCGGTACTGATACCTATAAAAATAAATAAGAATCGAGATAATTACCGCAAGCAGTTGATGAATACTTCTTAGAATTACAACCTACAGTTCCTTGAAGGATCATTTTATTTTTCTCTATTTGCATAAAACTATGCCATATCTGTAATACAAAATTGAAATACCTACACAGTAAAAAAAATTACAAAGAGTAAAAATTAAAAATCACTGTCACTTGCAAAGTTTTCTAAATCAATTGTTGGGGGAAATTCAATTTAATTGGGAACAATTTAATCAAAATTCTGTTAATTTTATCTAAGTTACTTATGACGTGGTTGAAGATAATTTTGTGGGTAAAATTGTTAATTATTTTTGTCAATCATTATCCGTTACTATAAACTTACCCTTCTCAATTTCGTACATTCGTATAGGGGTTGAGTGATTTCCTCGGCAGGGATACGCGGCAACCTTGGCCGGCGTCTCCGACGCTTCATGTATGGAGGAACCCATCTTCTTGTTTTGAATTCCGGTTGCTCTATAATCTATACAAGTAGCACATGCAATTTGAATTTAAATTATTATTGTTATATGAATTCGAAAAATAAATTCGTTTATTAATGAGCCGACTTAAAAAATTCTTTCACAATTAAAACGCTACGTCATCGCGGAGTAACATCATACTAATATTATAAATGCGAAAGTTTAGATGGTTGGATGGATATTTGTTAGAGTTTGTAGCTAAAACGGCTGAACAGATTTCGATAAAACTTGGCATAGATGTAGACGATAGTCTGGAAGAACACATAGGCTTTTCACTTTTGTTTTTTTTTATCCCACGCGGACGGAGTCGCGGGCGATAGTAGGCTATATTTTTAAATTTCACTTGGGCTAAGAGGCGAGCAACAGCTAGTCGTAAGTAAAATGGTATTATAACAGTAAGAGTAGGGGTATATTTTTATTTAATAAACAGTCTGTAACTAACAATCGGCGGTAATCTCGGTGGCGGAGAAGGTGGTTTCCAAGGTCGTGTAGTTATCGGTACTTTAGTGACCTCTGGCCATCGTTTTTTAAAGCGAGTTTTCCGCAACATAGCTCTGTATTCAGCTTCTCTGTAATAATGAAACACGTGAATAATTCAGTAAATAAACGTTGAATTGAAAATGAACTGAAAGAACGTCAGTTATGAGTGTAGAGATACACCGGTAGAGGTAGACCTAGAAAGAGATGGATGGATTGCGTAAAAGATTACATAATCAAGAAGAGAGTGATGACTGAGATGACGGATGATAGAGTTGATGTGGAGGACAAAAACCTGTTGCGCCTACCCTGCAGAAGAATGCTAAGGAGAAGGATGATGACGATTCTAGAATACTTTGAAATTCTTACTCTCTAGCAATTTCTGAAGCTGTCTTCGGTATCTCTTCGGGTATTGGTGGTACAGGTTCTTCTTTCCCCTTCCCTTTACCTTTTCCTTCAGGTTTTTTTTCTGTCGGTGCATCTCCTGCAGCAGTTCCTCTACGAATAAAGAAATGCTAAGTTATTTCGTTCCATTCACATCGTAGTAGCCAATGATTCCTCATACTTACTTCTTTTTATCAGCCATTGTAAATTCTTTGAAGCTCTTTCAACAACAAAAATTTATCTTCAATTTTTTTTTCTGCAAAAAATAGTAGTTTCTGACATTATTACCAATAAATATCAAAAATATAGCATCACGATCATCATGTCTTTATCTGCGCACTGTTGGACATAAGCGTTTTCCCATACCTTGAACAGAATGTAGTCCTCTATTCTAAGACATAGCATATCTAATACATATTGCACAAATAAATAGTACATTCCCAATTCTCAATACTTTTAAAATTGATATAACTATTTAACATTTCCCTACTATTCTATCTTTTAATTTAAAAGGAGAGAAAATGCCGTTTACATAAGAACGTAGTGATTACTTACATTTTATTTTTTCCGCTTTTTATATTTTATTTTAGTAATTCAAATAATAACCATTACTGTTTAGTGTTTTTATCCATGTTTACAAATCTAACGAATGTTTTTGTTTGGAACATTTTTTAAATTGTTTTCATTTGGCGGCAACCTTCAACAGCAATGTTGTCATTGCTTACAGCCTGTCATCTTTTTAAAATCATGGTTAACAAAATAAAAGTTGAAGTGTACTTGCTATATTTACAATAAAAATTAAAATGTAAATGCATTAAGTAACGGAATAAGAGTAACAAAAGTAAATCCGTGAATTAAATGCCGTGACCAATATCTGTGGCAACATTACACTGAAATAATGAATGTCAAAATCACATGATATTTATGGAATTCAGTAATTTAAAATAATTGTGGATAATTTCAGCTTTAACTTTATGCATCTGGTCATAATGTGTTGTTAAGAAGGTTTATTTAGTAATTTTAACAATTTAATTCACCCCTGATATCACCTGTACCACAAGAAAAAAGTGATGTTATATACTCTTTGATTGCAATCAATCAATAATTTCTTCTGTCAATCTGTGACGCAGATGATATAAATTGTGTCAAAACTTGAAATTCCTTTTATCCGGTTTCAATTCCTTGAACTTCAATTATATTTTCCATCCAACAATGTCTGAAAATAAAGATGTTTCCAAAAAGGACGCTGATCCTGAACTCGGTGACTTATTGGACAGTAAGTTTGTTTTTTGTCTTATTGTATGTTCTGTTCTGTCATGGTATTACACAATCTTTAACCTAGTTCATATTTAATTTAAATTATAAGAGCGTGATCTATTCTACTTGAAATACATTTTTAAAAAGTATAGCTTCATAAAATATACAATGTTCAATACATCATATTGGTATAAACCCAATAACACTTTTATTGACATTGCCAATTATTATATAGGCGACAAAATAAGTCTCCGCTAGTGTCCTTTATAAATGACTCAACATATCAAATAGAAAAATTAATAAAATGTCTTCAAGTATATTCATTTCCAACATTCTTTTTCACTAATGATATTAAAGATCCTATTAGAATACATAATAATCTAATCTAAATGTCTTATTAAAGGTGCACTTCAAGACATGATACAAAAAACTGAAGGAAACACGGAAGAAAATGGGAATAACACAGAGGAAGAAACTACCATCAATGTGTGGAATGAAGAATTCATAAAAGAAGCAGCTGCCCAGTTTGAGAGCAACATGGCATCACTTCTCGGCAATTTTAGTGGAATTCCAGGTACAGAAAGTTGCTTCTGATACTTTATTATCACTCTCTAAAGTGCATAGAAATTAGTTCCATATTTTTTCTCAATTATGTGAGGTTTTATATTTCTGGTCAGGCGGCCAATTAGGTTTTCAAATTGCCAATATTAGGTAACCATCAAGTTTTCCTTGGACCTGAGTTTTTCCCACAGCTAAATGTTGACCTCCAGTGGTGATTACCACAAAATCTTTTCTAATATGAAGTATTTAATTACTCATTGGGTACTTAATACAAAAATATTTTATCCTTTACAGATGAAAATGTAACTCAGGATCAGATTGCGCATACCTTCTCCAAAATGGCTGGTAAATATCCATTGAATATTTCAGAGTTAACAATTTAAAAAACTAAATTGTTAAAATAAATAATGTTTTTAACAGAGGCAGCGGCTCAAGTATTAAAACCTCCCTCGGATGCACCTGCAGTTGACAATGGCAATGATCCCGCTACTCAGGAGAAAATTAATGAGGTGACTTACCGATTTTATGTCGACCAACAAGTACAAGTTGTCAAAGAAATATGTCTAGAAAAGATATGAACAAAAGAATATGGATCCCTTGGCTTAATTTCCATGTAGATAAAGTTGCACAGAAATGTTTAGTTAATTAGTCAACTCGTAGCAAATATTATACTCAGTTTATTCCTAAGTTTAACTATACTTTTTACCGCATTTATTTGTTATGCTGATAAACTATGGATATTTCATATAACTTTTGTGTATGTGTGATTAAAAAACTTCTTGTTTCAGGTATCAGAAGCGATCACACGAACTCTGCAGAATCTGAACACAGATTCGGAAAATCTTCAGACACCATTCTCTGAAAATGATTTAGCAAATATGTTTGCCAACTTTAATATGGGTGAAGGAGGACAGGTAATATTTATATGCAGCAATTCATATTTATTATGATAAAAAATAAGTGTCACATAAAAACAAATTTAATCATAACCATAAAAATATTTATAGTAATCTTACTAATATTGTACATGCAAAAGTTGTTAAAAGGTATATCCACAACCACAATGTCTATAAAATTTAACACAGATGTAGCATATAGTCTGGAAGGTCATATAAGCTTATAGTTTGTCTAAATAAGATAGATTAGTTTGACAATTCATTTGAAATTTAGTAGGGATGGGTTGTGTAAAATCAGTCATGAATCTTATCGTTTTTCGATTTTAATTCTTATAGAAGTTGGAATCGATAGATTCATAGTTATAACTTATGAATTAAAAAAACACTGTTTTCTCAAATTAATAATGATTATAACAAATAATGAAAGTAAATGATACAAATTGAATTCTAAACTAAACTAATCTATGTTATTTAGACAAACTATAGTAATTGTTTAAATTCTGCATGGACGAAGTCCCTGGTAATATTCTTTCTTTTTTTTCAGGAGAATAACATGTTTGTGCCATTCATGCAAGGCATGATGCAATCACTGTTATCCAAGGAGGTTCTATATCCGTCACTGAAAGACCTTGTAGAACGCTACCCCACTTGGCTGGCTGATAATAAAGGAAAGATTGAACAAGCTGAGTATGACAGGTAGAGTTTTTTAAATTTTTTTTTTATTTTTAATATTGCATGAAATTTTAACAGCTTTACTTCAATTACAATTGGTAGTTAATTTTTTGACAGTAACTTTTATTATGAGTGTTTGGAAATTGTTCATAATTCATCATCTACTTGACCTTGTCCCTTACGGAGGGTCGGCACAGTATGTGCTGCTCTTCCAAACATCTCTATCATTGTTCATAATTAAGTGATATAAGGACTGATAAAAACCCTTGATTGAGAGGAAATTTTCTGTTCTATAATTAGCACTTTACGTCATAATAGAAGCATATACATAAATATATACATTGTGCTAATTTAATACTTATTCCAGATTCGAGAAGCAACAAAAGCTGATGGAGGAAGTGTGCGCTGAGCTGGAGCCGGAGCAGGAGTCCGACCCTGAAGATGTGAAGAGGAAACGCTTTGAAGTTGTACTGAATCTCATGCAGCAGGTAATCTTACTAATATTAAATATGGAAAGTTTAGATAGATGGATGTTTGGTAGAGTTTGTTGCCACATAGGCTACTTACTTTTGTTTTTAATACCATTCAATTTATTATTTACAAGCTGTTCCCCTGCTGCTTCATCCGCGTAAAATTATAAAAACATTATTTTACTGTTTACATTTGTCAAATTTTCAATTGCAAATGTCAAAATAACAATGGCAACCATGCTTCCTTGATGTTGGCAGCTTGTATTTTATGGTCCTTTTCACACATAGGGTTTTTTTTTCTATTTTGTTTATCCCCTAATTTAATAGCTTTAAAATATATAGCCTAAAGCGTGTAGGGCTTTTTATTAAAGAAAGAATTATTCAAAAATATGCTGTTATTGTTGACATACTACGCCACAAAGTATTTACGCTTTATTATTTAAGTATAGAAGTATAGATTAATATTACTTTACAGATGCAAGATCTCGGTCAGCCCCCTAAGGATCTGGTGGGTGAGATAGGCGCCGCTCCCCCAGGGTTCGCTCCCCCCGCCCCACAAGACGGCGGACAGTGCGCTGTCATGTAAACTAGGAAATTGTAATAACGAGGTATGGTTAATATATGGAGGCTAAGGTTTTAATAGTCGATAAAATCATGTGATGGATAAATCACAATATATTTAAAAAATAATTATTATTATTGATATTCAGCCCGGTTGTAGAAGTGCGGATTTTCATTTTAACTTGTACACTAATAGTTTATGAGAAATTATATTAAGGGCCTGTCCCACCAAATTATAAATTGTCTGATAACAATCTAACGTGTAAAATATGTGATGGAAATATCGTATTTGTTCCGTTATCTGACAGTCACGTCATTTTTTAGCTATCTCAGCCTGTATCAGCCAGTGGTGGGACAGGCCCTTACACATGTAACTGGCTGATATAGTCTATAGCTTTTTTTTAATTTCTGGGTTTAAATAAACATGTCTGTTTTGAGTCTCTAATACAGCCTTATAAAGGTAAATTTAGATGTTTGTTATAATTTCTCATTTCTATTAGATTCTCTAGTAATTATAATGTAATAGGAATTTTAGTAAATGGTAAGCGACATATCATGTGTGCTTTCAAGTAAATGCTATCCGTCTTACAGTATACTTTGATCATTTGAAAAATATTTCGAATTCTCTATATCGCTATTAATAAATAAAAACAAATTATCGATATATCGAGATAATCGAATAATCGGATGGCAGTGACAGCTGTCAGAATGCTCTGACATTTTATATGTCATTCGATGTTTTGTCTATGATTTTTGTTTTTAGAATATAAAAAAAAACGTGTAATACCTATTGCTTAGGTAAATATTACTTGGCTGATCAATATTAATAAATAAATGATCCTGGTTAGTAAGAATTTTTTCTGATGTAGGAAATGTAATCCAGTAATAAAAAAATATTTTAAAATGAGAATGACTTGTAGTTTAGAAGGTTTATTTGAAAATAATTTTTCTATAATTATATATTTAAAAAGTATGCAATTATATTTTGTTAAAATGAATGTTTTATTATTGAAATTTAGCTTTATATTGTAAAGGAGTTTGTTTTAAAAAATGTTATAAATGAGGATAAAGGTATTTATAATTAGTTCTGTGTTTAGTTTTATTGGTGCAGGCTTGGTTTAGAGTGGTTGAGATATGCATCACAAATCAATGTAAAGTTACATCAAAATAAAATAGGCCATATCTTAGGCAATTTTAAAGTATTAAAAAAATAATTATTTAAAACACGTAGAGACTACAATGTGCCTAATCGTGTTTGTGAAGTCAATTTTGATTGACATTAAAATTTTAACCCTAACAGGGTTTGAAGTTTTATTGTTTATTTATATATTTATATGAGTTAACTTTATTTTATTTATCTTTGAGTGCCAAAGACAATCTAATGATATCGTATCGCTTAAAATAAATAATTCTTTTAATTCTGTAACATTCAAAACTATCTTCAGTCTTAAATGCAGTCGGACTGTTCAGTCAAAACTGAATGTGGACTGCTATAAATACTCTATATTATTAATAGGGAGAAAATAGTCCAAATATTATAAAAAACTTAAAAATAGGTATTGTATTATCAATGTAGTGTTCCGATAATCAAAACTTAATGTTTGTAAACTAACTATTCGTTTGATGTAGAGAATGGATATTGAACTGAAATGTTATTTACATAAATATGTTAAATAAAATAAGACAATTAATATGAATGTGTGGAATTAGATTTTTTGTAAACATTCACCTAACCATAAAATACTTCGAGTTTAAATACTAAAGCTATTAATTTCTGGCAACCAAAGTGTTAAAATACTTATTTAACTAGTGTTTATTTTTAAGGATATACAGTTACGAAATTTTGTTTACAAACTTTAAGTTTTGTATTGAAATAATATGAATATTAAATGCTTGATTAATTTGGCTGTTAAAGTCGTAAATACGTAGTTCCTGGCACAAATGTTATTTTGTAGTTGATTAGTTATCATATTGAATACAATATATCCTACGTTGTAGTAAAGTTGCATTTGTGTTTTATTTAGTTGATATTAAAATTGTTTTAAATACTTATTGTGTTTTATTTATCATACTAGCTATTGCCCGCGAATCCGTTCGCGTGAAATTTAAAATTAATAATGAAAAAACATAATCCATGTTAATCACAGATAAATTACCTTTCTAACTTCGCCATAAATTATGTAACTACTAGCTTTCGTATGTGTGATATAAAAAAACAAAAGTGAGTAGTCTATGTGTTCGTCCAGACTATCCTCTACACCTATACTAAATTTAATTAAAGGCCATAGGTGTAAGCGTTAGGCTACAAACGCTAACAAACATCCATCCATCCATCTAAAAATTCGCATTTATATGTGTATTTATATTATGTATGAAGTGTGATTATGAAAGCAGGTCTATTTGAAGCTGTTTTTGTTCTTTTTCGATGATTTTCATTCTTTATTCTTGACATTTGACGGCATTTCAATAATATGCCTGCAAAAAAATTAATAGTTGACATAAGTCAGATTAAATTTCAAAGATTTTTCACAAAACTAAATTAAATTTTTCAAAATGATAGGAGTCGGACAGTTACAAAATTTTACAGAACCCTTTTGCTTTATGAGGGATCCAATTTGAATTCTCTGTTGTTACAAAATAAATTATGTACCACAAAGGGATATAAAAAAGTTACTCATTGCCTATTCGATTTAGATGGAACTATACTGGGTATGGATTTTTGTTCTAATTTACATAAAACGCATTTTAATTTTGTATTTTTTAATACTACATGGCTACGACTTGAATAATGTTTTTTTTTACTTTGATTACCACACTATGATGGAGACCATAGACTATAAATATTTTTACTATTCCATACTATTTTATCAAATAATTTTCAGATTCAGAAATCATATACCACAAAGTAATACAGAAAATATGTCAGAGATACGGTAAAAAGTACACCACGGAATTACAAAACCAGGTAAACTTAATAAGATTGAGTACTTATTTGAGGTGTTAAAAAATACGACCAGATGTTAATCACAATATCATTAATTTACTACCTTACCTCGTTCTACTATAAAGTACCTTTTGAATAATTAGATCAACTTAACGAGAAAAGATAGCACAGGCCAGTTGTAGTGCTAGTTTCTAAAAGAATACTTTTCGTTAGAATACATTAGTTACCTTTACTACACTAGTATATTTTTTAAGCTATATGGCGTAACTGATCGTCAGTTAAGTATCGGAGTCGTAAGTGCATTAAAGCTATCAATATCTGTGGATGAATTTGAAAAGCAAATGACTGATATGGTACAAAAAAACCTAACAGACGCACCATACAAAGACGGTAAGTCGTTTCCTCATTTTATAACATTCCTAATATTTTTCCAGTCAGTAGTCTATTACTATTTTTATAATTGGTTTAAAACTAAAACCACTTTAGGTGCTGAACGACTTTTATGGCATCTTAATGCTAGTAAGATTCCTATAGCGCTGGTCACCAATTCCACAGACCAAGCTGTACAGATGCACGCAAAAGCGAGACCTAAATTGTTCGGTTTATTTCATCATAAGGTAATTTTTAATGCATTATTGTTATAGAATTTAAATATACTTAGTTAACTAATAAATTTATATTAGGTGTGCATTACTGACCCGGAAGTGAAGCGTGGCAAACCTCAACCGGATATGTACTTGCTAGGTGCATCTAGGTTCACGCCGAAAGCGAACCCCACACAGGTATTTGGGTCGACATACCACTGCAAGATATGCTGATAGCGTTTCAAAGCACTGACTTGGTTTGTGACTAGAGAAGTGAATCGCTTATTTTTATTTTTAGTGTCTCGTTTTCGAAGATTCGGTCGTAGGAGTCGAAGCAGCGGTTCGAGCTAAGATGCAGGTGCGTTAATTATTTACCTTTTTATTTTTGTGTCTTCTTAAAGTTTACTTTTTAATTCCCCGATTTTAATGGTATTTATATTCAGGTTGTTATGATACCGGATTATCGTATCGATAAACAATTAACGTTGAAAGCAACAATTGTCTTAAAATCCTTACTGGACTTGGATCCAACTCTATTCGGAATACCCGCATTTAAAGATGCCGTAAAAGGCAGATGAAACAAATACTGTGAGGGTAGTACTAAATCTTGGTATACGTCTAAACTTTTATTGTAAATTTTTTTCTATATATCAATATATTTTGTTATGTTGATTTTTGTTGATAAATAAAAGACATTGGTATTTTTCAGTTTTTTTTATTTGCTTTAAAACCAAACCCATATTGTTATTAATCACAATTAATTTTGTTTTAACTCTATAAAGTACATTTAATAAATATTTAACATATAGATACACTTAATGATGTTTACACAGAAAATATTGCGGCAAAAAAGCTTTCAATTTTGAACAAAACTCGTAATTTTTTTTAAACACTCAAATAGAATTTATAAAAAAAAAATCGAAACAATAGCTTAAAATAAATCAGCGTTGAAGGATATTTGAATAAATAAGGAAAATAAAATCTTTTAATTCTACTTTATAAAGTACTGTGTACATTAACTAAATTACATAGATAAATCTATATTTTACACAAATTTATATTACATTATGTTACATTATAATACACATCTTATTTAATGCTAATTAGTGAAAAAAAACTTAGTGGGTGATAGCTATAACAAAGAAAAATGAAGAATAAAAATTTGAGCAAGAAAAAAACAATGATTATTACCAAAATAAAGTTTTCTCAAACCACTATTAGAAAAGGTTTTTCATTCTATATGGTTATATTGGGATATATTTGTTTTGAGCCATTGACATGATCCACTGTTTAAAATAGACCCTTTCTAAATATAACCATTACGATCTGAATTATAGTATCAGAAATATTAAATGCGATAACGTGCGGACTTCCTTTAAATTAAAAAATAGTTTTATTTTTACTTAAATATTGAAACTACCGATAACAAGATAAAAATTGAGGATTTTTAGACTAATCTGATCGTAATGGCAAAAATTAGATGGATTTTTTAAGATCGAAAGATAAAAAAAAAAAAAAATCTTCACTGGTGACAAAAATATGGCTCAGTATTTAAGTATGAGAATCAACTATTATTTTATTATAAGTTTCTTTATAGAAAGAAAAACCGTCCCCTAATAAATGCGTATAGAATCTTAATGTATATTAAAAAAAAATCAATTTGATGTGTTTAATGCAAATCAAAGTGCAAAATTGTTTTCCTTCATCGGTTCATTCAAGTATTGGTTTTTTAATGTATTTCTTGCGAATGTTTTACAATTTTTGTCATTATTTAAAGGACTTTCAAACGTTCCAAGTTCAATTAATTTATCTTTAATCTTTAAGGTCATTTTTAAGTAAATCTTTACTCACGAGTACCTCAACTTTTTTTATTATGTTCCAGAAACTTGTGTAAAATGTAATGTAATTATAAATACAAAAAATATATATTTCTATTGACCTTTGAATTAGAGATATACCATTACTAATAATGATTTAAGCGACACGAAGATGCCGTCGCTAGGCACGTTCTGTGCACTCAAATTATTATCAGCGAATTCTGTTCCTTTTAGTTTTTAAAACCGCTTTAATAGATAAGTTATCAAGTTTCTATTTTTAACTGCAGTGTGGTCGTGTAAGTTTCTTTGTTTTGATATTATTAATGTGTTTTTGTTTTCGATCAATAAAATTTTGTGGAAAACGTGATGAAAAAAAAAATATTTTTCAATGTGTATTGCAGTTTTGTTGATCAAACTACAGTTCAAATGAAATTTGTTGATTCTTATAATCATCGAGGCAGATTTTCACAACCTTAATGTTTAGAATTTGTAGTATCTGCCTCTTAGTCAAGTTTAGACAAAAATAAATGTATAATTGTAAACGTATGTATGTATCTGTATAGAGGATACAGGATGTATATTTTTTCGGCTTCGGTGGTTACCGATACATTTTATATCACAATTCACGCTATAGTTCTTATTATAGCGTGTATAAGTAGTCGTATCGACAGGTCTTCAGTCTTCCTGGCATTTAACAGATCTTAAAATGCTTAGAACGCGCGCACGTTTGATTAAACTATCGCACAACTGTTTAGTCACACTACTCTTTTATTTGTGCAACTAAACAATTGAAGACTGCAAAACAATTGACAATCGCACAACAATTGTGCGATTGTTTAGTCACTGTGCGCTTGCTCTTATTGCTATTATAAATGTATTACTGATATCGTATTATCTTCAGCTTGAGATCTTTATACCTGTCTATGAACACATTTTAAAATTGTAGTTTTGTTACTACCACTGGTTGATATTTTTGTTGTCAACCTTCCCCGTCCATATAGTCCGATAGCCATAGTAATAAAAACTCCGTAATCATCGCAATAGTGAATGAACCAGCATATCAACGCGACTAGTTTTTATTTTTAGACGGGTACCTAAATGTCAAGGTTGAAAATTTTTGAAGCGAAATATTTTTTTTACAGCTAAGGATGGAATCGATATTTTTATTAAATTGCCTTCTTCTTGATAAGAAAAATGAAATAATAAAAAAGTGAAAAAATGAACTACACAAACATTTAATTAATTTCAAATACTTTGGTCCTCACTGTCCGCAATGACGACGAAGGTTTTATTTAAATGGTCGCCGAACTATACCACCGCATTAAGTTGAAACGTCTACGTCATTGCCGTGTATACCAAGCTTTAGACAGTTCAATTTGCTAACATCTAGCGCAATTTCATCGTTATTTAGACATTTGTGAGACATGCTTTTATTATTTGTCCCACTTACTTCGAAAATGTCATTAAGACCATTTTCTACTTCAATATCCTCTTTCTTTACTTGGTTTGCTTCATTTGTTGTTTCTTTAATAATTTCAGAATTTATTTCTACGTTTTTATCTATCGGCGTTTCTTTTACCTCTGCATCTTCTTTCTCTTTCTCGGCAAGTTCTTTCCTCTTCTGGGCGTTCCACCAAGGCATGAAACGTTGGAACATCACACGTGCTCTGTGCTGAGGCTTTAGCACCCAGGATACCGCCATTTCAACATCGGCTATTCTGTAATCAGCAAGAAACTTCAGCATATTTATGTTTCTTTGAAGTGAAATAACTTCATCATAAAAATTTATTGTTACATATTTATTTGAAATTCGGTATTTTCCATTAATAAATCCGTGACTAAATATTTACAAGTTGAATTTATAACATCACGTGCACCCGTATTGCTTAATCTATCAGAGTAAATAGTTATAGTTCGGTTAGGTCTTGGGAAATCCCAATCACATTTTGCCGATATATTTTTGTTATTCTATACATGACAACTTTGAGAGGGCGCACACCTTTGACCTAACTATCGCATATCTGTTGTGCGATTGTCTATTGTTTCGCAGCAAATTCAACTGTTAAACTAAAAATCGAGTAGTGTACTCACCTCATATTAGCTCTTAGGAATCAAATCGCTACTAAACAGTTGTGCGATAGTTATGTTTCAGATGTGCGCACGCCCTTATAACTCTTTGCACCTCAGGGTTGTATTCGGTACTAACCTTCGTTTGAACCTCTCGCGATCAAGAGCGTGCCGCTCCCAGTGGCCGGCCCGCGCCTGCCGCGCTGCGAACGCCCAAACTCTCATCACGTGCACCTTGGGTGGGTTCGGCGAGAACCGTACCTATGGCGGAAAGATTTCTTAGGGCGGCATGCCACTGGACAAATTTCTTGTCCAACAACCATATCCAATATTTGTTCAAACATTTGCCAAAAGTTCCATCTTAGCACTATTAAATATTTGATCAAATCTTGGATAAGGTTGGACAAGAAATTTGGCCAGCGGCATGCCGCTGGAAGAAATTCTTCGACTTCGGCTTTTTATCTTGTTCCCTATAAAAGGTTTGTACAATTTTTTATACATCTCTGTATAGGAAAGTTTTACATATAATTTACATTTCTAACTCTTAGCCATCATACATGAAGTCACACAATCCATCCATACTTTTTTTACCAATATAGTCATCCACATTCAATCATATTACTGTCTGGTTCATTATCACTTCGCAAAATACCACTAAATAATTTAACCTTAAAAAATAATAAATAAGTACTACTAATAGTGTTTAATTTGTTAATGAAGTTACACAAACGTTATAGTTTCAAAGTAAATTTTGGTGTAGAATAAATACGTGAGGTCAACACAGTTGCAGTATGTTGAAACACAAAACATTGCAACAGTACATTCAATATTTATAATTACTATAAATTAACAATAACCAATAAACATTATCTATACATTTGTGTGTCAACTGACAAAGAAGTACAAATATTTCAGGGGAACTTAATAATTAATTAATTAAATTGAAACGAAACCTTGCAAACCTTTAAAAATAATTGCAAAAGAGTTTCAATTAATTCTGACAATACTCCCAACCAAATTAATAAGGTTTTTAGTTATTTTTTTTGTCTACCTACATAAATTTTAGATACATTCTAGTGCAATGAATAAGGTTGGGCATTGAAAAATCTAGTAAGGTGTTATGGCCTAGACCTCACCTACATCAAATCAATGACACCATCCTGGAGTTCCTAATCACGCAAGAATTCGTGTAGAGATAGCTAATGAGCGGTCAACATGCACAACTGTGACATTGATCAAGGTCATGGACTGATTGAGGTCAATTAGGTACATATTATGAATAACAATACAAATGTGTTGTTTACCAATTAAAATAATAACAATGACATACATATTACGATTTAGAGTCAATCAACATAACATTCGTATGTAACACGAATGGCTAAGATACGAAATGAGTATATTAAAGGAAGTTTGAGAGTAGCCCCAGTAGTAGAGAAGGTAAGGAGTAATAGGTTAACATGGTATGGGCATGTTATGAGGAGGGATGAATCACATGTTACAAAGAACGTTAGTTATGAGTGTGGAAGGGTACATCGACAGAGGTAGACCTAGAAAGAGATGGATGGATTGCGTAAAAGGTGACATGATCAAAAAGTGAGTGATAATGATGACCAACATAACATTCGTGTTTAGTTTGCAAACTAATGTTTTTTTTTGTCAAAGATCAAGTCGTGAATGTATTGTTATATGTTAGTACTAAATAGTACTAAAATATTTCAAATATGGCTAATTAAATTTGGCTATAGACGTGTCAATACATGATCAACTCATTGTCACCGTCATTTTTTTGTAATACAAATAGCAAGAAAGAAATTATCAGTTTGAAAATTTTATTTGATGTTTCCAAAAAGCCCTCGGACACTTTCCTATAATTTAGATGTAATTGTAAAATGTTCTATTAGAATATATAAATTATAGTGTCCATCACATTAAAAAAAAAATTATCCACGATGACAAAAAAGGAAAAAAAAACCTACCGGTGTTTACCGCTAATAAAAAAATAATAATACAGGTAATGAAAATAGATCTTAAAAGAATAATAATAAAACAAAGCGCCGTCTAACAATACTCTATTTATTAGATGAAGTAAAACAATTATTTACCCACAGCACAATCAGCTATTAAAATTGTAACAACATTCCGACATTCCGACACAATCAGTTGCGTCAGCCGTTAAAGAAATGGTGTATTCATTGCTTTATTTATTACAAAACAACTAGAGCCATTGGTTCGAAAACATAGTAGGGGGCTCCTACGTTCGCTACTTTAAGTTCAAAACTTTCACTAAGACCGGTTCCCTAAGAGAGATATAATCTCGGGAGAAAAATCTATTTTCCATTACTCTTGTATATCTGAAGACTTGAATGTTTTACTACTCATGAGGTGAATAGAATGGGATCAAAATGACGTCACAACGTTGTCATTGTACAGTGTACAAAAAAGCACTTCACTATAACATCAACAAGACTAAATTTTTTGTCTACGTGACGTCACAGTGGTTTTCCACGAACTTTACTCCACTGTCTTGTCTTGTGAAATGGTCAGTCACAAGTCGGAACGGCCCTGAGACAATTTATACGTGGCGGATGACTCATAATTGTGACGTCACTATATCCTCTGAATCATTACAGTACGCATGCCCCCGATTAAAGTATAAACAGAATTGTTTATGTTCGTTGACCTTTACAAGGAAACAATGGAGATGAGCAAAAAAATACAATAAATTCCGCTGAACCAATCAATTGCGCTCAGATAAGATACGGTCTTACTATCTGGGAAATTAATATTAGATAGTAAAGTGTTGCGAAATGTTTTAAAAGTACCATATTTGAGTATTCATGCCGGTAAACCAATATGATGAATAAAGGAAATTCTTTAGTCATTTCCTTCAATAGATATTTCAAATGATAAACACCTCGAATATTGTTAATCAATTTAGAACTTTACTATGCACTACATACTGGTGAATTCTAATCGTAATATTTAATCAAAATTTTAGTAATCATGTGTAGTTAAAATATGTTGTAACATTACATACAAAATTAAGATATTGACATCTCTTTTATTCCCATTAAAGTAAGGGAGAAAAGACATGTTTTGTACAGGTGTCGGGAAACCCATAGTAAGTGTCACATCCCAAAGACATTCAACATTACAATAGACGGGATATTGCGAAGCACCATTACACTGATACAATGTCTTTTGACAGAGCAGACGTGGCGTCCTTTTATCTATTCAAAAACAGGGAGAGATTATGCTGCAAAATTTGAAGGAAAGTGTTCGGAATGTCCACTCTACTAATTTAATCTCTTTGAAACACCTAAGTAAATGAAGCTTCCTGTAACAATTCCTGGATTTGTTTAGTATCTAATATGTTGTGATCTCCCCTTTTGAACAATTATAAAGTTCTATAATATCGTATTTCCTCTATTTTTCATTCGAATACGACGTATATTATTATAAACATGATAAATAATTTTTTATGCACATTTATTACTTTATTTCACATAAATATGCAATTAAATAGCTATATTAATATTGGCTTGAATTTTCTACGATGCTTTTTCATTAGTTAATTATGTTAAATCTTTATTTTAAGATGCCAGCTCTATATTCTGCATCATAAATCCTCTTTGTCTAAGACAGAATAGTTTGTCTTAATTAAAACTTTTAATGTAACGTAGTTACAAATTAAATGTCACTACGACAGTAATAAATTGATCAAATGAATTATAATACAAAAGATTATTTTAGTTGTTGAGGATGTCCATTGTTTAATGTACCAATTATAATCTTTGCTACAGAATGATTGGTACTATGTATCGAGTGTAGACATATCACTATCTCTTTTTTGTCAATAAGAATGAAAGGGATAACTGTCAGTTACAAACAATGCTTAATCTTATGCAAGTAATTCTGGCTACTTCATATGGTTACTAACAAAGAAATTGGATGAAAAAAAAATTAAAAAACAGTAAAAAGCTTATTCCTGATGCAAACAAATAAACAATAGTTCTGCACTCTTCTACCAAAGAGAATGTCCTCGTCTTTAACGTTATATAAATGAGCTAAGGTCGATACCGTGTCGGCCAAGAGTCGATGGAAATCAGCAAGTCATTATTAATCATTAAAAGCTGATGCAACATGAAAATTTATGCTTAATTATGAAAAAACCTAATTCTAATAATGGTTAGGCTTTAGCTAAGTAACAGAGTTCAGTTTTAGAGTTAATAATAAACTACACTTTGTTTTAAATCTTTCTCTAACTAATAATATAAATGTGACTGTTTAGATGGATGGATGTTTGTTATAGTTTGTAGCCTAAACGGCTTAATGGATCTAGATGAAATTTGGCATAGATCTAGAAGAACACATAGGCTACTAACTTTTGTTTTTTTTAATCCCACGCGGACGTAGTCGCGGGCGAAAGCTAGTACCCAAAAATTGTAATCTTGTGACATACGACGATCAAATTATGACATCACAGAATAGCAGAACTACATTTGTACAATATATACAGATATTCTTATATATATCTGTATATATTGTACAAATATATACAGATATATATAAGAAGTGATATAAGATATAAGTGATATACGTCATCACATAGCTAAGATTAATTCCACATTACACTTTTACGTTCGTTAAAGCATTGTGTTGGTGAAAGTACTTTAGTAATGTATCTCTTATTTTTTCTGTAACAACTGAGAACAATATGCTTTTTAGCGTTTTGGCGGTGGAAATCAACGATATTGCGACGTAAACACACGTTATCAAGTAGTCACCCTTGAACGAAACATGTTGAAACTGACCGACAAGTAAATGCAATGCGTCTTGTTTAGTAAAATATAGCACGCACGAGACATTCTCGCAAGATATGGATTAAGTCAAATGAATTACTCAATTAAAGGGAGAATGAAAAACTAGAAGATCGTTTTGTGCTCTAAACCCGTAACTATATTAACCATATTTAAATGACAAAGTGTTTTTTACTAAAACTACGATATCCGTATTTAAGTTTGAGAACCAACTCTACTAGTATCACGTTATATTGCCGTCTAATTTACGTTTAGATTTTTTTTATGTGAAAATAAAGATTTTTTCAAAACCCGAGGACAAAATTGTTATCATTTCGTAAATATCTCTGCTATTCTCGGATCAAAACATCTTTGAATCTCTTTTGTAAATTATGCTGTTTACATAGCAGGGATCGCCAACAATGGCACAGTGAATATTTGTTTTTGTTTGCGATTTCACTGCGATCATTGTTCTCAATCAATTTCATTATCAACATTTTACAATAACTTTAGATTTCGACACATTTTTGTCCCTTTTTTTGAAGGAGGATAATAGATCACGATTTATACACAAGTGTTACACAGTGGAAACCTACTGTTAGATCAGTTATTTCTAAACGACGCCATCAAATAACGTAGGTGGTGAATGCGCATTCACGCGCCACAATTAATTATACATCAGACTTTAGAAACTAAAGAAAAATTAAAAAAAAACGTTGCAAAATCACCTAAAACACTTCTAAAATTGGTATTACATCATATTATATTTCGCGTTTTACGTTTAAAGTTTATCAATAGAGTATAATCCAGTATGTAGGAACAAAATGATAAACTTATCGCGTACGTTACACAAAAATGGCCGACCAATGAAGGGGAAATATGAACTTGTCCCTGGTCAGGAAATTACATCAAACTGTTTCAAGCTACTATTATTATGACAAATACGACTGTATAACTCTAGTAATAAGGTGGAAAACTCAATGAAGTGGTGATTTTATTTGACAAGGTAAAGCAAATGAAGTAAACAAGTTGTAAAACCTTCATTACAAACGGTTTTAATGAATAAATTCTACGATTTTGTATAACCATCAGTTTTCATTGCCAAAACATCTTTATAGTAACATGTCCTGCTCATTGTCTTCGAAATAAACAAAGATAGCACTATGTATCTTGAAAGGGTCCTTGACTCATTTGATTTCGTCGTATTTTCTTTCATATAAGTTACATCATGTTAAGAATTTTAAGATGAGTAATACTTATTTGTTTACATAAACTTTGTGATATATAGAACATAGAATACCATAACAAAAACATTGTTATTTATTTGAATTGAAATAAATAAATAAATAAATATGTAAGATTAATTTACTTTCATTAAATAATAATAAACTTACTAAAATAATTTATACAACAGAACCACAAAAAAACATATACAGACTTACAAATAAATATAGTATTAAGTTAAACTTAGGAATAAACTGAGTATAAGCAAATATTAGTACAAATTTTGCTTATACTCAAGTTATTGCTAAGTTTAACTTTATACTACATTTATTTGTAAGGCTGATACAGTTCATATTTAAATTGATAAGTTATTGTGCATAACTGTTGCGTTGCAATTGTTAGATTTAACCGAAAACCTTGTTAGTCATGTTTAATAAGTACCCCAATTTATGACAAAATATTAGAGACAAGTTAATGTTGTTTGTGATCGTAAATGTCACACACTTCAATCATCAAATGACAATTTTGTTAAAAAATAAGTAACTGTTTAGTGCCTAGAAGTGTAAAAATATTTAGGAGCAATAATGTTTGTATTTTTTTAATAAATCTCAAGATTTTTATGAATAAGAACATCTTATATGTTTATTTTATTTGATAGAGTAAATTGGTACTTACAGTTTTACATTGTTTTTTCTTCTCCAACTTTCTCCTTTCATCAATGAGTAGACCTCTTGGTTTTGTTTCATCACATGTCCTATCTTCACATTGTATTAATTCTTGGCTGTTTTGTATTTCTTGTACAAATAATGCTGCACAGTCCACTTCATCCGCTTCAATATACAAAGAATCGTCCGTCAAATCACCTATAGTCCGTGACAATGTATGAGACAGCTTACATGTAGGTTTGTAATCACATCCAGAATCACTTTCGGAGTCTGAATCTGATGTGTCTGACTCTGAAGTATCAATGAAGTCGTATCCAGTAACATTTAATTCATCACCGAAGACATCGTTGGAGGAGTAACAACTGTCAGGTGTTTCATCAAAAACAATAAATGAGTCCTCGGATTCACACTCTGATGGTATTCGCCCTCTACCCAAATTGGGGTTATCGGTGAACACAATTTGAAAGGAATCATCACTTTCAGCGGAGGTTGAATAAAACCTTCCAGTGACTTCATCAAAGTAATTGCATGGATTTAGATATTCTGAAGTGGTTGAACTTTGGCTATCAGATAAGGCACCTTCCAAATCCTCTTTAATATCTTCTGCAATATCTTCTGAGCATGAAATTTGAGATGGACTTTTAGCGGTATTTTGAACATTAACCCCTGTTTTTGATTCATATTTTGTATTGCATGGTATTGAAATAGGTTCACTTTGCTCTTTACAATTATTGCTTTTTTTAATTTCAGGTGATTTTAAACTGTCATTATTAGTTTTAACTTTTCCCCTATCTTGCAGAAGTAATTTCAATTTATTAATTTTATCTTCACATGATAAGACAACATTTGAATTTTTCTCACTAGTTTTATTCAATCCAATTTCTTTATATGTTTCAATTTCATTTTTTATATCAGGTAATGTGTTAGTTATTTCCATACTTTCAGTAAGAGGCATATATTCAGTCTTGTCTCTAGGTGCATCGGATACCAATTGTTGTGATTGTTCATTACTAAATGGACCATAGTATTCAAAGTAGCTGTTGTCGGGAAGGCTTTCAAAATCTTCATGTGTAAAGGCATCTTCAAAACAATCCTCAGCGGGACTCTGCTCTACAAATACCTGAGTATCTGCTGTACATAATCCCGGCTGACATTGAGTTGGCTGTTGATTAGCAAAGAGGAAACATACCTGATTAAGTTTCTCCTCACAATCTGCAGCATTCATTCCACAGTTTGAATTAATATTAAAACTGTTTGTATTATTTGAGTCATTTGTACTGACAGTAGTTTTGTGTGCCCGTCCATTTTTATTTAGATCCTCAGGCTTGGCTTGCTGCCAAGCTTGGAGAGAGGGCGCCATCTCATCGAAATTTTGATCGTAGCATTCGTAATAGTCGGAAGAGTCTGACCGCCTTTGAAACATAGCACCAGATACAAAACTAAAGACACCTGAAAGGAAGTTTGTTACGATGCTCAAGGATGGGTATGATTCTGTTCTATGTTCCGCCCGGTTTGGGGCATCCCTCTTTTCGTTCGGTTTCATGTTTCCTTCTGTAGACGTCATGTTTGTTTTTGCTTTTTCTTCTCCAGTTATAAAAGAGTCCGCCAAATTTTTCTTCAAAGGATCCGGTATGAGATGAAGGTTGTCTATATACAAGTTGTCCCCGAACGTATTTTTCATATCTAATTTCATTTTTGTTGCGTCTGATGAATAATTGGTGACGGAATGAAACGGAAGAAACCCACCGAAGTGGAATCGGTTGCGTTTATTACGCATATCGCTCATATAAAAATTATTCATTTTTCAGTTTATGCACACCAACTTAGTCTTAATATTAAACCATTATCACTCACACTAATTTATTAACGTTAAAATTAAACCACTTCACAGAATGTGGAGTAGGCTTTTGGACAAGTCTACAACACTTTATACACTTCAAAGGCCGTAAGGGGTTCCAGTAACCAGAGTCGTCGTTAATTGATATCACGTTATTGTCAGTACACTTTGTATCACCACAAGTAAAACTGTTAGTAATGTCAGGATAACTGGCAATAAACTCTTTTTGGGAAAATAAATTGGTAATTTGCTCCATTATGCTTGAAATACTCAAAAACACGTCTTTATAGCTCAGCCATTTTGTATAAATTCATTTTTCCTTCCTTTAGTTTATGACATGTTGTCGTAATTTTGTTGCCATATCTTGATTTTAATTTCATTCCATAGGCTAAGAATATTCGGTTCGAATCGCTAAACATCGACAAGAAAATCGAATTAAAATGGGACCGATTCGGAATTTGATAACATTATCTTTTTTAATTCTTCCAACTTTAAAAGTTTTAAATTAGTATTTTAAGCATAACGTTTTGAAAGAATAATTGCCTACTATCTTTATTTCTATATAAGTTTGGGTATAAGTGTGTATAAAAAGTAGTAATCATATTATCTTTGAAGCACAGTACGCAACATTGTAACTTTGCATGCAGTGTATGGCACCTCAACGACATAAACATTTTAATACTAAAATTAATTCAATAAGAAGCGTTCCAATTATATTATTCAACAAACATTTCTGTTTTTATTCTGTAAACACACATACGACGTGTTTATTAGAGTTATAGACTGACCAGAAATATAAAAAAACTATCTATGTTGTGAAAAATATCGCACTAATTTCTTTGTGCACATGGGCAAATATTGTAACTCAGAAGTGATTGAAGAGTCTTCACGGCAGGATTTTTTAAATTGTTGGTGATGTCATGCCACAATACTTCTCAATAGATAGATGAAATTTGAATTGGATGTATGTATTTTATAATATAAATGAAAACTTCGATATTCCTTCTTATGGTTTATTTTCCGTGCGACAGAAGTATAATTTTTAAAACACTTGCGTGTGTCTGCCCGCACGACCGAAACATAGGCAAGAATTTTATCATACTCAATGGGAGATGAAAAAAAAACCTGGTTTAGTGTTATTTTTCCTTTATTATTCCTTAAAAAAAAACAAAAGTATTTTATTTAATGTCCTTTGAGGAAGTTTATTTGATGAATTAAAATGTACAAAAATATTCCATAATCTTGATACCAAATCATTAAAAATATACAATGAATTACTTAATGTTTTTATTATTATTTTATTCGTTCGAAATATATGATTTCTCTCCTTCCAGCCAGCTTCTTAAGGAATTGTCGATTGAAGCAACGTAGGCAGTCATCGCCGGAATCCGCGAGTACAAGAACCAAAGGAAGAGTCCGATGAGGATTATTTTAAACACGATGTCCACCACGTAACGTCTGCAAAACATTTAAATTGGTTATATTATTTTTTTAATTTCAAAGTAAATAGTACAATTCAATGAATTGTTTTAGATTATACATTTTCTATGGACTGTGGGTTTTAAAAAGATATTTTATTTTGCTTATAATGCAAATCTTATACTTTTCCTTACACTTTTTGAAGCGCCTGTAGTAATATGTCTGCAAATTTGACTTAGTGGTATGATTTGCATTTTTATAAGTGAAGAATAAACTTAAAAACTACTCAGCCGATTTTTTAAATTCTTTTACCATTATCACTGAGTAATAGAGACTTTTTTTTTATTTAACCGCCATTATTAATAAAGGAAAGACTTCTTGCATGTAATATTAACTTACATGTTGTTCAATTTTCTAGCACGCGGTAAATTGTTAGGATCCTCTTTGAGAACATAGTGTCTGGCGCCGAGAACGTAATCTTTCAAATATTCCTGTTCATCTAAAGCGCTGATGTCAGTATAAAATATGTCATCCTCTTCTTTGCTTATCCTTTTTTGTAAGGATAAGAAGTTGGTGTTCTTGAAATACCACTCCTTTGTCGTATAGTACTGGAGGACACTGAGACCATGGCTGATACGTTTTTGAACGTTTACCATGCTAAAAAATAAATTTAATTGGTTTAAAGTGCAATATACCAAAAACATCTAACATTTTTTTTAATATAGACGGAGAGAGGGTGACTGGCAAGTTTTAGATGAAGATGTGATGAAAGGAGTTAGAAAGGAAACTACATTAGTACAATTTGGGATTCAAACACGGAAAGGAAAGAGAGGGAAAGAAATTTAAGTTTATGTTAAAGAAAAAAGTTTAAAGTAAGATACACACAAGAACAACCACAAAAGTACTTACAATGTTTTCTTTCCCAGTAGAAACAGCAGAGCATCAACAAGATAAGCTGGCAGGAGATGTGTAAATATGAGGTATAACTGATGCGTCAGCCAGTACGACCTGATGTTGCCGCCTACATACCACAGCGCCAAGGTGTAAGGATATATGGTAACCCATTTTTTACCTATAAGTAATTTATTTAAATTATTAGAGATTGTAACATTTATTTTATTAATTAAGTAACGAGCAGTTCTCCAAATATTATTATTTAGTTTAGCAAAAACGTTTGTAATTTTTATAATACCTATTTCAATAATTTGTCCCCAAGTAATCTTCTTTATACCGGACAGCGTTATGTTATAAATACGCATTTCTTTAGACCTGAAATTAAAAAAATAATTGTTAAGTAGAATGCGTGCGCACTGTTCTAGGGGTGACTGTTTTCTGTTTAGAATATTCTACTGTAGTTATTTATCTTTAAAATATTTTACCTGTCAATAGCAGTCGCGTAAGCAATCAATATGCATCCGTTTGTGACGACGTCGACGGGTATGGCGTCCGCATGGTAGGAAGGTTCGCAGTGCATTGTGCGAATTACTCCTGGTAGATAAATTATAGAGTTACATATTATCTATTACAAGACCCGTTTTAATAAAATTGGGCGCCTGAATGTGAAATCAGTCCGCGCCTTTAAAATTAGTAAGATCATTGACTGGCGCCCTCTAGAGCCCGGCGCCCCCAACTCTGGTTTAATACAATCCTGTCTGTTATTCTTAAAGGTCATTTTGAGTTGAACACACTGTACAAAAGTGTATTGTTAAGTGTATTGTTTTTGAATACAACATATTTTTGTACATGTGTGTTGCCAGTAATTTGGTTTGGTTAATTTGATCCATAAATTAAATATGTTTTTACACTACATACCCTTTCCACTTCCAATAAGAAGTCCAGTAGGTCCATTCTTATTGTCTACCCAACCGGGCATTGGTTCTTTCCATGAAGAAGTTACTGTAATAAAAGAAGATTTCATCTATTAATTTAACAATTTTATAGTTTGTTTACTACACAAAGTTATAGGAAATATTAGACAATTAAAAAAATGTACGTTATTTACTTCACTTACCAATAGATGGCCTGCCGATAGCGATTGGAAATTTCGATTGATATTCGGCGACTAAATTCTCGGTTATCGCTTTAGTGTAGGAATATGTATTTGGTTCCGAAACAATCAGCCTGTACAAAAAAAAAATAGAATATTAGCGAATACCCAACAATTTAAAAGGGCCTACCTAGCCTTAGAGCTCTAAGTAAACGATTGTTTTTTGTTTTAATTAGTCAAGAATTGACATACTTGGGTTCTAAGTAATTGAGCATGTCGTTGTCCATCCACTCTATGATGTCCATGACACGCCGCGGGCTGTGCATGGCGGGGTACAGCTTCTCCTCCAGCTCGGGCAGCTCGCAGCGACAGTATGCCGTCGATAGATGCACGAACGCCTGATATTTTATAATAGCAATATAAAATTATAGAGAAAATTTCGCGTAATAAGATATTATCAGCCTTGTCCCTACGGAGTGTCAACACAGTATACGCAGCTCTTCCATACATCTCTATTAGTCGGCATATCTGAATTCAATTTCTTAAGCACATCCTGTTAGACGGAATCATGTAAAATCTTACCTCTAGATTCTCCATGGTCTCGGCTAATTCCAAAACACGCAGAGTCCCTGTGGTGTTCAGGTTAACGGCATCCTTTAATTTTTGATCAAATCTAAAATAAATAATAACACTAGAATATCGTCTTGGTTATCTTGTTCGTTTCGTGTATACTTTAGAGATTTTATTTGATTACCTGACGCAAGCAGCACTATGAAACACAATATTACAGTTTTTCTGCAACTCCTGCCTATCGTCATTTGAGAGACCAAGCTCGTCTTCGAGTATGTCGCCGGCTACAAGTTTCAGCTTATTGAATACCTCAGGCTGTTTCGCTCTCAAATTCTCGAAACACTAAAAATGATATTTATAAAGTTAAAAGCAATAAGCATCACGAATGCAAGATATAGTGCAAATGTTACATTGATAACTACACCCATATTAAATAAAAAATTGCAAGCATCAAAAACTATTTGTGAAAGGAATGAAGCGATCACTCGGACGCCAATACCATTCGTCATTCGACTTTGACCTATCTATCTATACTTCTATACTATTATAATAAAGAGTAAACACACACTTCTTTATTGCCTAAGATGTCAGCAATTACAGCATATTTTTGAATAATTCTTTATTTAATAATAAGCCCTACACTTACGTCACGCTTTAGGCTATATATTTTCATGCCATTAAACTAAAGTAAATATTTTAGATAAAAATCCTTATGTGGGAAAGAGACCATAAGTTACTGCCAACATCAAGGAAGCAATTGTCATTTGTGCATTTGAATTTTGACACTTCATGCGGATGAAGCCGCACTGGAACAGCTAGTATCCTAATACAAGCTTTGTTTCACTTTTACCTTATTATTGCATAGTTCTTTCAATCTATCTTCGCTGCTCACTCCCTTTTTCTGTCTCAACAATAAATATATCTTACTGACGCCGCCACAACTTCTCAAAAGCTTCTCCACTAGTACCTGGAAATATTTACAATAAGTGTATAGACTCCATCGTTCTATAAAATTAGTACTTGTAGTTAGCCGCTAATTCTACTAAGAGTCTGTCCAACCACTAGCCGATAGAACCTTATAAAGCCTAAAATGACACCACTATCAGATAAGAGAACAAAATCCATCACATATTTATACGGTAGATTGTTATCAGACAAATTACAATTTAGTGGGACAGGCCCTAAATGTCCTACTTATTAGCGCCACTGTCATTTTGTATATAAGTCGCATTTGCGCGACTGAATATAGAACATGACTCGCATTTCGTCAACACATTAAATCGGTGACGTATAAGTTGAACATTAATCAAATATATGTTAGCAAAATAAAGACACCTAATTTAACGGTTTGTACAAAAATAACCTACAAACATATTTGGTTAACAAATTTTTAATGACATGCATTTTAAATAATTTTACAGAAAGTATAAAGCTTGTTTGAAAGGTTAAATAGTTACTCTAAAATCTGCTAACTGTAGTCGATGACTTGATTTTAAATTGTATTTACACGAACACGTATTATTTAAAAAATCATTAACTTACCTTGCCCACAAATCCAGTGGCTCCTGTTATTAAAATAGATTTTCCGGTATAAAAGTCAGCGACTGACGGCTGCATGTTGTTTTCTTCAGATTCTGTAAAGAAAATTGTTCAATATTCATCATCAACATTACATAAATCTTATAGCCTGTACCACCACTGGCTGATAGAGGCTCAGATAGCCTAAAAATGACGTCACTGTCAGATAAGGTAACAAAATTGGATTGTTGTCAGACAATTTACAATTTGGTGGACAGGCCCTTTATAGTGTAAATGTTATCGGTAATTACGGATTAAAATAATACTAATATCTAGCTAGGAGATAGTTTAAATTCATAGGTTAGAACACGCGGATGAACATTTTTAGAAATAGGGTGTAATGTGAAAATTATTTATGTACAAAAATAGAATTTAGAATATAACTGTAACTATCATAGAATATTTTCGAGACAGTATACGTAACTTTATTGTCAAATTTCGTATTAGATTTATACAACGGGCATTTACACCGACAACTACTGTTTCACAAATTTTCGTGTTAAGCCTCTTGTTGTTTAGTTACAAACAATATTATGTTGGTATATTTCACTCTAATAATGCAAAGTTATCTTCCATTTCAACTGTTTTATTATCTTTAATTTCCATCGTAATTAAATTGACCATTAAAATATGCGAAAGTGTATAAACAACCTAGTTATCGTACGAGTGCGCAACCTTTACCAATATTTGACATGTAATTGCAGGACATTGCTGTATTTATCATATCATTATACAATGCGCAATTTACAACGCAACGCAACTAGCTTTGTGGTTCAAATGGATCAATGTATTAAAAAAGGAAAACTGATTACATGTCGGGTTACACATAATTTTTACGGTGTGCGATCAAGCGCGATCAATCTATACAGTTAGTAAAAATGTATTTCTATGTAATCTATACATACATATAATAAAATTGGATAGTCTGTTTGTACTATCAAAAGAAAAATTCCAGATTGCGGGACGAAAATGGCTTAACGCGTGGTCCAAATTTGCGCAAACTAAGTTTGTGGGCGACAGCTTACTTGTGGGTGACAGCATTTTCATGCACACGATATATTATTTTTAAAATTCTTGTCTATCTGGAATTATTCGAAATAGCCGATATTAACGGGATTTTAATGGAAGTTAATAGATGCAGGAGTAACAAGTTCTAACTTTTAACAATACTATTGATGCGTAGGCTTAAAATGTTTGCAAACCTTTAACTTCAAAGAAATAAAATAAATTTCGCTATTTTATTTGTTTTTATTGACCTGTGACTTATTTAACGTACAGAGGGCTTATTGCGAATATTCATGAAAACGTTTTCGTAACGTCATCGACAATATTTGTATAGGTTTTTGCAGCCTACCGGGAGTAAAGTACTCCAACAAATGACATATAATGTCTATAACATTACGAATACTTTCTCGCAACTGGCAAATATTCGAGATAGCCCTTAAATATTTGGACTGCTTAGGGTTTATTAAAACCTGAACTTACTTATTTACATACAATGGAAATGGAAATGCCTATTATTGTCATTCGAAACTGTTATATATGTAAGAAGGGACATTTTTAATTAATAATTTTAACTTAATATAAAAAGACAACTCAATAGCTGTATTGGATTGTTAATAGAAATATTAACAAATCTAGCAAATAAAAAAGTGTATGTCACTTTTTTTTATAGCAAAAACATCGTTTAACAGAATTTTAACTGATATTTCTTTATCGTGGGGAAATGCCTAACCCACGCTTACCACTCAAGGGCTAACAAAGATAAGGGCTTGTACCGACTAAAACAGTCGTTGGCGACGTTGTATTTTCACAAAATTGCAAAATAATCTTGATATTTAGTTTTTAAATTGTTGGATTTTCTGCATTAATTACGCTGACTCCATGTTTCATTAAAACGATAATACTAGAAAGGATTAGTGTTATATTTGTTGACTAACCTTATTCTTATTGAAGTGTGAAGTGCGCTGTACGACGAAGTGGTCACGAATGCTTACTGAAATATACTGAACGTGGATGTAACTTTATTAAATTATTCATTGTAGTTACGAACTGGTCAGGGCTGCTTACTTGGTCATTATACAGTCCTTAGTTGATGATTATTAATATATACTAATGATTCACAAATGGTAATAAACCAAATTTTTATTATCCCATTAGTAGTTTATCAGAAGCGGTGACTTGTTTTAATTACTACACTTAGTGACTTTAATTCGACTAAAAGAGGAAAGTTAAATAAAATCTAAACTAAGGGATAGTTTGAGTAACCATTAAACGACTTTCAATGCGCTGTGTATACGAGTAAAATGGTGGTATCAGCAACGTAAACACGGTTTTTATTTTGTCTTAAAAAAACTTATATTTTTTGTATAATCTAAAGTATGTTATGCGGTATGGGAAAAATTGTTTATGTCCAGTATTTAGTTTTCATTCAAGTGAGGTCATTGAAGTTTCTGTAACTGTTGTTATGTACTCAGACTCTAGGGACTCTCAGTAAAAACGGTTTTAACGATGGCAGTATGACTATTGAAGTTACACTTGTTCAAAATTGTTTGTGGCAACCCTAATAAATACCAATATGTGATCAAACAAGCAACACTGACGGATATCGCATTATAATTGAAGAAAATAGTATCTCGTAACGGTACCATGGTATTCATAAAACTATTTTGGAACTTTAGCATTGTAACTTTTACATTTAGGAAGCACAATGGCAATTGAAGAGTCCTTTATGGTATCATCCAATATCATATTAAATCTATCCTTAAAGACGCTAGTTATATTATAGAACTCTTATTTGTTTTAATGCAAATATACAAAAGGTTTTCATTTACTAAACATGACAAGGTATGAAACGAACATTTGCGATGAACTGGATACGAATTGGACTTCGAACCATTATATGGCATAACAAGAATTTGTAAATAATCGTTACAAATGAATACCAAAAGTATACCAATTTTTATTTCATATTCCTTAAATTAATCTGAATTTACATTCCTTTGTAGGTTATATTAATAGCACTTTATTACAATAATTAGTAATTACAAACATTCAGTAATTAATAAGATATACCACATTGAATAATTATTAATAAAACTATTTAGTGATTTAGATATATTTACACCGTTTATATTTCTATATCTATCTTACTATAGGACACAATATTTATAAACGTCCAATTTTATGCAGTACAAAAGTTTTAAGTTATACTTAATATTACACATAATTAGCAACGGTAACTCAACTATAAATGACCTGTAGATCAGCACGTGGATGAAATAGATCAGTGAACCGACTCGCAGATCAGCTCAGTACCTACGTAGAGGTATGATTTGAGTGAGCTGTGACTTAACGAACAGATCGCGGCTCATTGACACCTACAGTTATGTACTTCGCGTTGAGCTCCGAGCTAATTTGTGTTAAGCCGTATTTCAACGGTTCAAGACTATGTGAACTGATCTGTTGAGCCAGTTTAGATTGATTTACTAACGTCTAGTTAGAATAACAATTATGTTTTAATATAGAAGTTTTGCTCGCGACTTCTTCTGTGTGAAATTTAAAAAAAATTACTCAGTGGTAACATATGGTAGCTTTTTAATGGTGCATTTTTAAAATCGGTCCAGTAATTTTTGTGTTAGTTATTGAACTATTACTATTATGTATAACTATTATGTATTGACATACAAAAAATCAAATCTTTCCTTTTTATAATAACAGATTAGATAAGGTATGTTTTAAATTAAGGCATAACTTAAAAACAGAGTTGAAAATTTTGTACTGAATAAATAATTTTGATTTTGATTTTAGTATGAGAATTATATTTTCCAATATAGAGAAATATGACCGATTTCAATTCCATCATCATCATCACCAGCTCACTATACGTCCCCACCGAGGGGCTCTGAGCCTACCCTAATAAGGGTTGACTAGGCCATAGTCAACCACGCTGGCCCACTGCGGGTTGGTTGACTTCACACACATAACTTTGAATTTCGTCGCCGATATGTGCAGGCATCACGATGTTTTCCTTCACCGTAAGAACGTCGAGTAAATTTCAATTCGAAACCTTTAAATTCATTAACAATGTACAAAAGTAATTACATACAATGATCTAAATCCTTATCGAAAATTGAATTGATATTATTTATACATTGTGAGTTCAGTCACAATTTTAAGTATTTGTATTATATGCATTGAATTTGATTTTGGTCGAGCGTTTTCATGAATACAATACTGGTGATGGACAAAGGTTGAAAAAGTATTCGTTTAATCGCTTGTCCCACCACTGGCTGATAGTCTCAGATAGCTTAAAAATGACTTCACTGTCAAATAAGATAACAAAATCCGATATTTCCTTCACATATTTTACACGTTGGATTGTTATTAGACAATTTACAAGTGACGTCATCTTAAGCTATCTGAGCCTCTATCAGCCAGTGATAGGACGGGCACTTAAAGTTATAAATACAAATATCACTAAAATTATTTTTATATGAAACAGTTGGTGTTGACGTAAAACATTTGTTGTGGAAAGTAATTTTATTTTATTATAGGTATAATACATATATTTTTATTAATTTATTCAAGTATGGATTTACATTTCATTTCGGTGCATATATTAAAAATGTAATGTCATCGATTCGAATGAGTAATCGACTTGTCATAGCGGTACCTGCCCTATAAAATGGCGAAGTATACATAATTACATTAATAGAATAAATCTAACTAAAAATCTTTCGTATAAAATAGTAATATATGAAGTAAGCGAGGAGGGAATACAGGACGAACTGCACCGCTTTGTCCAAAAAGTAAAGCCTGAAATAAAAATAAATATATTATTAATATCTTCCGCAGGTATAGTAGTCTTCATATATCTTAGCCACTCTGAACGTTAAGAAACGCAGTGCGCAGATGGCTCGGAGCCGCCAAGATATTTGAAAAGAACCGTAGCCAACACAACTTTATGTTATTCTATAAACCATGACAGGAATCGAACCTACGTCCATATGATCCGTATATTGTAAGCTTAACTCTTAAGCTACTGGTGTTTATCATACTTACTGTTTTTGTAACCTCCTCGCTTGTGGCAATGTAGCTGGGTCTTCTTTGCAGCAGTACTCACGAGCCCCTTTTATATAATTCCTGATGTATTTACTCCAGTTCACCAGCTGCACAAAATATTATATACGTAAAATAATACAAAATACATTAAATTTGATCAAAAATATAGTTATTTAAACAGTCTAGATTCTTACGAATTTTAAATCACGTATTGTGGAAATACAAAAATGTATAAAAATCTAACTATAATAAGGAAATAAGGTATTTGAATTATATGCTAAATTGTCTTTTATATGTAAAATACTCACGTCCATTTGCTAGTTATATGTAAAGTTATTTAAGGTAATTAATGTACTGTTATCTCTGTTTTTTAAGATAATTGAAAGGACACGAAATAATTTAGTAAAATAGAATTAGCACGTCAGAAACTGAAGCATACAAAGAGCCATCTTAAGCGTAACTTAAGCATGTGTATTATGTATTGCTAAATTTTCCACTGTACTTGAATTCGTGACACATTAAATCCTGAAGCATGCTTCTGAAAAATGTGCCAACTTAAGTGGGCATGTGTTGCTTTTTACGCTGTACTTTTTGAACTCATACTTACATTCATATCTGTATAAAAGGTTTCATTGTCTTGTTTTGATATCTTCTCTCGTAACGACACGAAGTAATCGTTCGTGAAGAACCACTCCTTTGTTGTGTAATACTGGAGCACTTCCAGACCGTAGTTGACACGCTTCTGTATTTTCACCATACTGTAAACACGGTTTATAAATAGTAAGAAATAAAAAGTATATTTCAGACTACACACGGTTGTCACGATCCGTGTACACAGTTCATTAGCATGCATTAACTAAATAAGGAATACTAACAATGATCTTCGCGAAGTTACGAACAGTATTCATGGAATTAATTGATGTTACGTATTATGATTTAAGGATGGGAATATGCCAGTTGCTGACACACTTGCATGTCAGCTTGCATGTGTCGTGTCGAGTTAGGCTTCGACAGGGTTCGATCTTGTCACTGACGCATCTCGCCTCATATGTTCTTTTCAAATTTTGTTTTTTCTATGTTGTCTTAAGTAAACAAATTAAACTTACAAAGTTTTCTTCCCCATGAGGAACATTAGCAGGTCAACGAAGTATGCTGGTAGGAAGTGGGTAAAGAAGAGAGCTATGAGGTGCTGTATGCGGGAACTCTTCGGCGAACCGCCCGGGTACCACAGGCACACCGAGAATGGGAACTCCTGCACGTGTACTCGACCTGGAAGTTATAATAGGCTTATGCAGGTCACACACGTTAAGTTACCTATAGGCACCTAGTGTGTGTGTGTGACAAAACTGTACAATTTTGTGTACTATGAAAATAGGTTATACCTGCAAGATTAAAACCGTCAAGCAAAACCTAACGTGTGTGGAACGCATTAACTTTCGTCAACGGCTTCTTTATCAAAAGACTGTAAAGATCTCCTCAAGACGAGTTAGAATATCACTAGATTAAAATTAAAAAAATAATTACCCATGTCGAGCGCGCGGCCCCAAGTAAGGGGGTTAATTCCTGACTGTGTGACATTGCATACTATGATTTCCTTTGGTCTGTAAATTTATTATTTATAAATATAGATTATTAAAGGTACAAGGTAGCTTTAATTACACATATTTTTAACTGAAACTTTTGTTAGTTTAAAGACGAAAGGTAAATAAACTAAGGCATTCTCATCATTATGATTCCATCGATAAATTAAAACAAATGCTATCTCACATTTATAGGAAAAAAATCAACACTTCATAGGCGTGAATTGTCATTGAAACATTACAAATATGTCAACTTTAGAGCACACCGTTAACTAAACTATCGCAAAAATGTTTGATTTCTATGAGCTTATATGGAGCGCACTACTCTTTTAGTTTTGCAACTAAACAGTTGAAGGCTGCGAAACAATTGACAATCGCACAATAGTTGTGCGATATTTGTTAATAGTATACGCGATCTTAAATATGCTCGGTCGTCATCACAGTTTCTTATCTGTCTTTCGAACTACCTGACAAAGACTTACATCGCATCTGACATTCCTTTTCCTGGGATTTGACAGGAAGATTTAGTTCTATACTTACTTTTCTATGGCAGTGACATACGCTAGCAGTATACATCCATTGACGGCGATATCCACAGGGACGATGTCCGCAAGATATGTATCATTGAGATGCATTGTGCGTATTACACCTGGAATTAATAAAACGACCGATTAGAAAAATTTAATCTATGGTTTTCTGGCTCCGAAGGATCACAGTCTATGTTCATGATTCTTGCAATCTCTACTCTGTACTGTTTTTCAAGATGGATGATGTTATGCATTAGTTTCAATCATGTTTAATATAAAAAGGATATGGAGTTTGGTTTATGTTCTTACCTTTACCCGCACCGACCAGTAGACCTGTAGGCCCATTCATGTTGTCCACCCATCCCGGCAAAGGCTCTTTGTGTGCGGCAGATACTGAAAAATTCATTTTATTGTGTAATTAAATATGATTTTTAAATGTTAATTTGCGGAATAACTTTTCTAGTCATTAAGAATCTTCTAGAGTGAAGTACACTTTATAATCAGTAACGAAGTGAGTAGATTGTTTTTCTTGAATTTAATGCTTTTATATCTATTTATTTTTATAACAATTTGAACTTACCAATAGAGGGCCGAGCAATAGCGATGGGAAATTTTCCTACGTGTTGGGACACCAGGTCTTCAGTCAAAGATTTCGTGTACGCGTAAGTGTTTGGTTGTGGTTCGATTAATCTGTAATATCAAATAAATAAATAAAAATAACATATTCTAGAAGGCACTATGGAGTTTTTCCGCACATACCTCTGACGTCATAATCTACGCTATATGTAATGTTGCCGAAATGTTGCCATACTTTGAAGGAAGTATAAAGACAGGTTGCGTTCTGTACTTCAATAGCGTTAACATGTTGAAGCTTAGACATATTAAATCAAAATACATATTTAATTGGTGTTCTTATAGCATAGATCAAGAGCTTTGTAAACGATAGCAAGTCACAATGCAATTAAAATTAACTTAGTAAAAACCGTTTTTTTTTATTAAAAAAAATGTTAGAAAAAGAAACTGCAGGTTTTAGGTTGTCTATTGCATGTTCATTATATGACGAATCGTAACCGTGTTAAAAGTTTTGATGCAATATTTGGTTTTCAAACATATATAGTTTACATAGGAGCCATCGAAATCGTACTTGGGAGTCAGGTGTCTGAGTAGGTCGTCATCCATCCATTCCACGCACTTTATGACGTCTTGCGGTCGGTGGGGGGCAGGATACAGCCGCTCCTCCAGCACGGGCAGCTCGCAGCGGCAGTATGACGTCGACACGTGGAGGAACACCTGCAAATATTAATGATCTATTACGTCATAAGTCAATAAAACGTGTCTGTCATTTGTATGACAGTTGCGAATAAGAGTCGCTCGGCAACCTTACATATAGAAACTATCATCCGTTTGCCCTTATCCCTTACGGAGGGTCGGCACATAATGAGCTGCTCTTCCATACATCTCTATCAGCCGTCATATCTGAATCCACTCCTTTCTTATGCATATCCTCTTTCACACAATCCATCCATACTTTTTTCGGTCTTCCTCTTCCTTTGTAGCCATCCACATTCAATCAAACTTACATATAGAAATAGTAGTATACTTATTAGAGTGGGCGCACAACTTTGACTAAACTATCGCACAACTATTGTGTGATTGTCGATTGTTTCTGTTTGTATTATAATAGTTTAGGTGCACATCTACAAATTGAGTAGTGTGCCCATCTCCACATAAGCTCATAGGAATCAAAGCAAGACTAAACAGTTCTGCAGATTAAACAGATAGTTTAGTCAAAAATCTGCACACGCTCTTGATAGTTTGATGGACTAAAAGTCTTGACTTAAATATACAGTTGTGATATTCTGATAGTAAGGTATACCTCCAGCTTCTTCATTCCTGCTGCTAATTTCAATACTTTCATTGTGCCCTCAGTATTCATTGCGACCGCGTCACGTATGAACATGTCGAATCTGAAATTAAAGAAGAACAAGCACTTGTATATTACTAGGAGCAGCTAATCAAGAAGCATCAACTATATATCAATCCACTGCTGGCTAGCCTTATCTAATAACTATAAAGTTTATAATTACCTCACACAAGCGGCGCAATGGAATATAATCTGACATTCTCTCTGCAGCTCGTCCCAGTCCGCTATGGACATGCCCAATTCATCCTGTAAAATGTCACCTGGCACCACTTGCAGTTTGTCCAACACTTTCGGCGACATGTCTTGCAATTTGTCGAATATCTGGAATAAAAAAAATCGTAACCAAAGTGTCGGATGAAAGAAGATTGCATGAGTAGAGATATCTGTGTGGTGTGACGCTAAGGCATAATGTTCAGAACTAAAATATTGGAGAAATTATGACAGTAGCATCAGTACGAGGTAGAAATTGAGAAGCAAAAGGTTAGCGCTGTATGGACATATCCGGAGAGATGCTCGTCTTCTCCCCTGCTTTATCCTACTCCCGTAGGGTCGGCGCACCGGGATTTCGTCCTCCAAACAACTCTATTATCCGTCATCTCAGTCATCACTCCCTTCTTATGAGAAGCACATAATTAATTTAGATATAGTATTGAACGTGGTTGACTTAAATGCAGAGGATGGCCAAAGATAATATGGATAGATTGCGTGAAAAAGATCTGCTTAAGAAATGAATAAAATTAAATAATTATGCGTAATAGTGATGTGTTGTGGTAGTGTGCTAACATTTTATAGAGAAAAGTGTTGGGGGATTACATAGTAACTAATTTACTTACTCTGTAATTAATAAAACTTTCAAGACGCTCTTTAGTGCCTTGTCCTTTCTTGGGTCGCATCAACAAATATATCTTTTCAATTTCTGGACAACACCGTAAGAGTTTTTCTATCAGAACCTTTCCCATAAATCCCGTGGCTCCGGTGATGAAAATCTTTTTGCCCGCGAAGAATTCAGATACGCCAACAGATGGCGCCATCGTGATGGTTTTTTACTCTGGAAATAAATTGTACAATAAGCATAGCAAATTATTTAAAATATTAAAATAAACAATTAATTAGACAAAAACACCATAAAAAATCTTTATAAGATTCCATGAATAACTTAGAAGCGCCAATATTTTTAGTGGTCATGTCATTGTCATTTCATAACATCATGACCTGCTAAGTTCGAAACCCGAGACAATTGACGTGAATCTTATTCAAACGCAAGACGGGGGATATTTGCATACTTTTATTAAGGACAGAGAGGTGAAACTGAAGAGGCATTTTCTTTTCAGGTCATCCCTTCCCGGATTGTCCTCTCTTCCCTTCCGTTTGTCACAACTAGTGGGATGGATAGTACTACAGTTGGAAGACAAACTTAACTTTCTTTTTTTAAAATTGACTTCTATACACTGGGAAATTCGGACATGTTAGTTAATAATTTTTTAGTAGATTATGTCAGAAAGATTTACTTAAAACGTCCTTACAGAGGTCCCTTTCCTAAATAGTATTTGACCACGAAGTCGGCAATACGATATGACCCTGCCTCGGGTAACACTACATGGCGTAACTAAAGCCTTGGCATTTTTGTCATCGCAAAACACTTTTACATTTTATAGATTGAATATAAACGACTCAATCAATGCTGCTGTTACCCGTTAATATTGTATTAGGAACATTACAACCATATCCAGATTAGACAAGAGACATGCGACTTATCTAAGAATATTCCTATCGAATTGTGTGTAAGTAAAACTTAACAATTCCAACGAGAAAATTAAAAAGAAATATAAGCGGATTTACGGGTAATAGCTAGTATTTTATAAACAGGAAAAAATACAAGTACCAAAGTAAATTAATTTCATGAATCTAATTAGAATGAATATCACGAGTTTTAAATAGCACTACAGTACTTTAATGCAAATTAACCTCGAGTTTAAATTTTAGGTGTGTCTCGAACATGCGATGGACAACGAATAATTAAAAGAAATCAGTTAATAAAACAATTTTCTTGCGATTTGGTTTGTTTTAGTTACTCTTCATTTTAAATATTAACTTTCCAATAGTTACAAAATAATTTATATTTGACTATTGAATTTAACTGTGTAGGTGAGCACAAATTAAATAATTTTGTCGATGACGTTACCTTCGCAGTAATTCGTGGTAAGCTCTGTTGATTAAGAACGCGCGCACATGTGATTAAACTATCGCACAACCTATTAGTCGCGCTTCGATTCGTATAAGGTTATATGAAGGTGCACATACCATTCGATCTTTACTTGTGCAACTAAACAGTTGAATTGGCTGCGAAACAATCGACAATCGCACTTCAGTTGACAGTTTGGTCAAAGCTGTAGCTCTAAAAGTACAAGAGGCTATGAGATGACCAAGATAATATCTTATTTATTACACTATGCATGTATTGTAAGACGTCGTTTACATATTAACACATCTTGAGATTATAAATAAGGCGGAACTTGCGTTTTCCTTGAAGTCTTACATTATGTACTAATGATATAATTCTTACATCAGACTATTTTCTATTTTAATACGTTTTTAATGCAAGAAGGAAGATTTTTTATTTGGTATAGCGCGGCCCTCTTAATCCCTAGTGGGGTGAACAGAGCTAGAGCAGAGAAAAAAAAGCTTTTGTGGATAATTAAGTTAATTTAAAATAAGCAACTGTGTTTTTACAATTCACAATAATTAATCGAAAATGAGATAGCAATTTCTTAGTATGGGAATTCGATTAATATTGAATTCTTTATTTCTTAGATTTTCTTATAATTTTACTAAAAAAACATCCTTTTCGTTTTTAAAAAGGGGGTCCCCCTTCTCTTCTCCTAATATTTTTATTATAGAAATTATTTAAAGCGAACCTTAGTACGAACAAGTATTTAAATTCGCTGTACATAAAAATTGCACTAAATTTAGAATCACGTATAAAATCTATTGCATTTATTCATATAAACGTGAATTATTTATGCTATACAAATTTATATTCACAAAAATGCACTTTTGCTGGTTAAAGAAAATGTGACTACTTACTAGTTTTCACAAGAATTTACGTCAATTACTTTGTATGATTACCTTTAAATACCTGAAGTTTCAAATTTAATATCGGGGTTATAAATAGCATTGGGTACCTACTATCTATTATATTTTATTATTAGGCTGTTTACATGTTACTGTTGACTGATAATGTTCAAGTTAGAAAACAAAAATGGGATCCACCTGCAAGCATTACCTTTCGGGAAAAAAAGAATTATCAAAATCGGTTCACTAGCAGCAGAGTTATGCCGTAACACACAGACGAATTGAGTACCTCCTTTTTTTGGGAAATCGGTCAAAAAAGAGCATATCACAAAAATATACAAAAACATGTTTTTGATTTTTTTTTTTACTATTTTTTCCCAATTAGTAAGAACACAGTACTCGACATTAGATATTTTTTAAATTGATGAAAAAAACAGGCTTTAAAGATACTGTACATAATAATACTGCAATCCTATTTATGCATTGTCCTATCTTATAGTAGGTATTTAGACATTATTGTAGATTATATTATTAAAGTGATTTATTAGTTACGGCCATTAAAAATACATCATAACCTTGTTAATATAATTCAAGACAGAAATAGTTGTAAACAAATCATATCTATTTATTTTAAATTACGTATAATGTTCATATAAAAAATCACACGTTATTTTATGACCATTATAGTTTAGTATTGTGTACACTAGATGGCGTTATTTACAATCAACAAATCTCCACTAAAGATCATTCCAAACGAAATTTAAAAAGATTTAAAATTAGAAGGTAGTTAATCAAAACCTCGACGTCATATGACACTTCACCGCCAGTTCAAGAAAAACAAAAAAACAAAAACCCAGACATCCATACATAAAATATAAATAATTACTCTGAAAAAACGTTAATCTGCTTAACTTTAAAGTGTCTTCCCGCCGAAATAAGAAGTAATTGTGCTATGCAAGTGTTTTTTAAATGTTTTATGACTTGGATTGATTCGAAACCACAAGAATTAGCAGCGAACCAATCTTCGCTTTATATCTGTCACATTGATGTCCAATTAGAGGTATACCTGGTATACAACAACGCAGTAATGACGTCGTTTGCGGGTTTTACCAAAGGTATACAAAATTTCCTTATCATTTCTAAAGACGGTTTTTTCTAGCAATTCTCTTTAATGATCAACAAAATGAGATCCATAATCTTGGATTAACCGGCTCTTTTGTTAGCACGAAGGTTTATTCAACAGTTTTTTGTGTTAAAGATTTAATACGCTGATTCCATGGGTTGTTGTACTTTGATATTTTGCTAATTAATTTTAAATAAAAATAACTGACGATTCTAACTTGTAGCACATTCCAGAACAGATAACGAAAAAATACTTCTAATTTTAAATCAGTCAATCAATTTATGTTGCAGGTGAAATGGAAAACATAAACATACCATTGATCTTTTAAAAAGGATAGGTCAATCCTTGAAATTAACAGTTTTAACTTCGTTCCAAACGCTGTTGATGTTACTGAAAGGTAATTTTGTTTATTCTCAGTTCGGTATCCACCACCACAACCGTCAGTGCCAAAATGGCGAAAATAAAATGGGAAACAAACCACTTCTTATACCACGCCTGTTTGGTAAGTACGAAAATATATTACCTTCATGTTAGTCGGACTTTGTAGTATATCTTCATTACCACTGCCGAAACATTCAAACAAAAGCACATCTAAATAAACCGAGATGTCAACATATACCATTGACAATAGAAACCGACCCTTATACCGTTTCGGTAGTTAAAGAATCGCGAAAAACACAATAACGTTTTTTTAATAAGGAATTAAATTTTATATTCGAAGATTGAGATTACTGTTTCCATATATATCATTTAATTATGCTAAATACTATGTACTGTCGCCGTACATACATAGTTCCACGAACTATTACGTATTTTAGACACGCCTGATGATACATAGCCCTAGACCTTGAAGTACATATGTACATGGACGAAACTGGTTTATTGTTATAACTGACCGCTATACAAATGTTTTTTTTAGTTAGCAATAATACAAAACAAATGAAATAGATAAAATACTCGTAACAAAGCAATTTAATTGTTTCTGGTGTAGATTTAATATTTTGATAAATATGTTCTTACGTAAATGACCGTATCCCGCGATTTAATTTTTTAAATCAACCAATCTGCAGTGTGTCCGAATTTTTTACTAAAGCTTAATCCCCAAGAGGTTTTCGTCCTCCACATATGTAACTCTATCCTCCGTTATCTCATCACTCCCTTCTTGATCACGTCTCAATCCAACAATCCATTCATCTCTTCCTAAGTCTACCTCTACCAGGGAAGTAGATCATTCTTTTTATTACCACAATTAAGTTGCAAAGTATGTAATGTTGAGTAGTAACTTCTCAGTTCCCACGACCATTGTTATGCATGATTTTAACAATGCCTTGAGTTAGGTTACGTACGGGAATAATCTAGATCACGATAGAACATGGGAATGATTTTTTTCTAGATTTAAATGTCGATTTCATAATAGCGAAAATTTATTATAATTTTGCATAACTCTAATAAACTCTTACAAGCCTAGTTATAGTTATCTATTGCTGAAAATATTTGTTAACGTTTAATGTCTTTGACTTTTTTGGATTAAAGAGTCTGTATCACTGATCTGTATAAATAGACAGGCGAGTTTAGTAAAAGACAGATTTTACTTTGTTCTGACTTCAACGCGTCTTTTAGCGTTAATGACAGTTAAGTGTACCACTATTATTATTTTTAAAACTCTTCACCGCGATCAAACACAACTATCAGTGCCAATATAGTGAAAATATAATAGACACAAAGTAGAGTATTGTATCGCCTGTCCATTTCTAGAAGTCGTAGGTTTGCATACTGCCACACCGTAGTAGCCATTAAGAATGTTGCAATTTTAATGAACAAAAAAGATGAGTTATAATTGGTCAGTATTATGCGGGAAACGTATTGTAACGTTTTGTAGAAAGGTTATGTAGACAAAATTATAATTATTTTAATATATGCAAATAATTTCTGTAATAGAATTACAAAATATTATTTAGCAGCAGAGCAGTTTGTAAATTATACGAAATAAAATCGAAACAGTAGTCGATTAAGTTGGAAATTATAAAATTTCATTTTTGAAATATTGATGTATAAAAACTGAACTAATTTTATACTTATGCAAATTATTGATGATTGGCATAAATCCTTAAGCAATTACCATGGACGTATGTGACGAAATGCTGACGAAACATGACGAAGGCTAACATTGAAACAGCAAACACTTGACACGATACACGGATATTGGCTTATTTACATGGTCATGGAGTGCATTTGCATTATCTTAAAACTCTTTAGAGAAGACGCACACCTTTGACTAAATTATCGCACAAATGTTGTGCGATTGTCGATTGTTTCGCGGTCTATTAAACTGTTGCAGAACCAAAAATCGACTAGTGTGCCTGCAATTAAACTCATAGGAAACTAAGCGCGACTAACCAGTTGTGCGATAGTTCAGTCAAAGGTCTGCCCTCTTACTACTCTTCAATTAATCTTCTTACTGCCACACTCAATGAAGTTAGTTAATCTTACGTCCTATTATTAATTAAATAATTGAAGTTCTTAGACTAAACCGCTGAATCTCGACTTGGTACAGATGTAGAACATAGTCTGGAAGAACGCATATGCTACTTACTATTTTTTTTAAAAGCGGAACGGGCGAGAACTAGTTGTTACAAATTGTTCTACTCATTTACTAATTGTATTCTAGTTGTATTAGTGAATGTATAATGTGTTTTTCCGATGTTATCGTGACGGAAATTCCCGCAGTAAATGACATGTTACGTATCTAATCGCTGTTTTTCTAGATTTTTAGACACATTAGTGAGAAAATACGTTCCACGCAAAATTAACATAATTGATTATCCATACTTAAGTATGAAAATAGATATCTATAATATTTTCAAGCATTGAATGAAAACAATTGAATTAAGTTTCTATAAAAACAAAAGAGAATAAATTTGATTTACATGGAATTTAAAATGTTATTTACAGAATAAAAAAACATGTTTTTATGTACCCATTATCTGTTAATTTAATTAGTCAAAACTTAATTTATTATAAAGGTCGTATATACATTTTAATATTTAACAACGCCGTGTTAGACCTCACAGAAGTCATGACGGTAGTCTAAAAAAATATTTAAAGCAAATATAGCCTTCATCATTCTTTATCTTCGCTTCGCAGTTTTTTCCGTGTGCAAATTAAAGTGGGCTTGTCACAATGAATCATGGAATGTTTATTTTTACTGGATGATACAGATTGATTCGTTAGCTTAGAATTATAAAAAATAAGTTAATCCTGCACACATAAGCTACATTTCATTAAAAGTCCGGCCAAAATTGGTCTAGCCTTTTCGGAGATAACCTTAAATAAACGAGGACTCGCGAAAAGACAGACGGAAAAGACGCAAACATAGTAATGTGAAATATAAATGCACACTACATTTTTCCAGCGATTTCGTTAGCACGCAACAAAAAAAGCTTAACAAGTAGCATTTGTGCCCTTACAGACTATGTTCTACAACTGTGTACAATTCCATCAAGATCTATTAATCCGTTTTGGAGAGATAACAAACATGATGATTACGTACAGAATCCAATAAACTGGAATAACCAAAACTCACTTTTAAAACATCTTTCATTCCTCATATTCTCTTTGTAATAATAGAGACGAAGAATATATGTTTCGGTATTGAAGCAGACGGTTGTAGATTCCAATGCGTATACAATTTAAGCATCCATACCTTTTAGAATTGCTAATTGTTGTTCCCTTATCCAAACATAGTCAACTGTAGGTTGCGCTTGTCTGTTGTAATGCAACAAAACATATTTAATGACACTTTCTATGTTAAGAAATAGCAAAGTCCAATAGCGTCTTCGTGCTTCACTGTCCAGTTTGTGTGTCAATGTCATCAAAATGATATTGTAATTTGTACGTCTAATTTGTATCATGGTGTGAATTTTACACAATGTGTTGTTAGGAGCTCGCTTTTTACCATATCATTATTATTAAAAAAATATACAGACGAATTCTTCTTCTTTTGGGAAGTCGGTCCAAAAGTGTTTACTGAGTTAAATATTTTGTCTTCATCGGTTGTTTTAGATAACTATTTTATTTAATTAGATTGAAAATTAGAATAAGAGCTGTAGAATTATTCACTGATTTAAAATTCAATTAAGCAAATTAAGGTAAGCATGACGGTATGTACGTTTTATTTTAGTTTTTTTTTAATTTATTTAAAGGTAACTTACAGCTTACAAAAAAATTTAACGTAGATTTGATAATAATAGTTTTAACTCACGACCTTATATTTTGTAATGTCATCTAAACCATTAGCCTGTTGGTGCAAAGTTTTCTACACTAGCGTGAGGTAAAGGTCTTTGACCTTAAGCGTAGTTTACATTGAAGACCTGTCAATTATATCATTCTTAATGCAAATTTTCAAAGGTTACTTTTTAGTAATTTTGTTATACAATTCAAATTTCAAATTTGTTTTACGGTTTTTACTTCCTGTAATAATCAAGCTACCATTTGTAGGCTGAGGAATTTCCAATATCTCGAGGTTTTAGATGGCAGAATTTAGAAGGCGTTTAATAGCGTATTAGGTAATGAAGATATTTTATTTTATGTTTGGAGTTTAAGGGTTTTTGTAAGAAAAAAAACGTCACAATTGTACAATTCGTTACAAGTAAATTTTTTCTTTACTTCCATCAAACTAATGTAAGAAGGTTGTGTAATTAACACATTAAAATAAATTATACAAATTCACATACGAAACTTGCAAAACTGAATTTACTTAAGTCGTTGCTAAATTACTTAAAATATTACAACAATCTCTATTGTGACCGGTTTGTGATTAGTTAGTAAAAAATGGTGTTATATTTTTCTAATGATTTAATATTCACCAAAAATGAAATATTTTATACATATACGTAAATCTTACTAATATTATAAATGCGAAAGTTTAGATGCATGGATGTTTGTTAGAGTTTGTAGCAATTGTTACGGATCTCGATGGTATTTAGCATTTTTTTTTATACCACGCGGATATATTGCGGGGCGGAAGCTAGTTGATTAATCTAAAATCTTTTACCGGAGTCTTAAGAATGATTTTATTCATATTTGAACGCAAAAAAAATAATGAAATTTATTCAAAATTTCAATTTCGATTGGAATAATATTATTCGTATCGAAAATTAATATACTTTTAAGTATAAGTATTTAAATACGTACATAATAAATTTATCCCACACGTGGACGTAGCCACGTGCGATTGCTAATGTTTTTGTAATTCCAAGGATTATGCGCGAAATCTTGTTAGCAAAATTTACAAGGCGTTAAATGGAACGAATTTAGCCGCAGGAAAAATAATTTAAATTATTAATTTATTTCAATTAGTAGTTGCTATTAATTATACTTTTTAAAATTGACCTTTTTAAATACAGGAAAAAATTAAGTGACAGAAATTGCAAATTTCTAACAAATCAGTTTTTAACTGACTCCCCAAAAGACACTCAAAAGGATTTGTCTGTATGATTTTTATATTTTTATTTTTGTTACGACATAACTACCCCTAGTGGACCGATTTTGGTAATTCTTTTTTTAACCGAAAGGTAGTGCTTGCAGGTGGGTCCCGTTTTTTGATTAATTTTTGGAGTCAAAGACTACGGCGTAGTTAAATAGTTTAGCTTAAAATCGTGTGACGAAAATTGAGTCCTATTTTGCTTACGTACTAAACTATAAGACTATAAGGGAGGTTTAAGTTATTCAAGGAATTATTTCGTTACTTTTTAGTGTATTTTCTTTTTGAGAATATTTTGTTTTTAGTGTATTTTTTTGTAAGTCGGTTTTGTTTTTTATTACTTTTTTTTGGTTTCCTTAAGCATTATCGTTTACATAAACTGGTTATTAAAATATTTGTACCTAACGTCTATTTTTGCGTAGTTTAGGTTTTAGTCAAATAACTAAAGTCTATCAGTGTTGCATACGTGCAACAAAATATTCACATGTGATCGATAATCATCTATACTATAAATACTATTATAATAAAGCGTAAACACACACTTTTTTGTTTCCTAAGATGTCAGCAATTATAGCATGTTTTTGAATAATTCTTTGTTTAATAAAAAGCCCTACACTTACGTAACGCTTTAGGCTATACATTTTCACGCCATTAAACTTAGGGGGTAAATATTTAGGATAAAATCCTAATGTGGGAAAGAGACCATAAGTTGCTACCAACATCAAGGAAGCAAAATTGCCATAGTAAGGTAATTGGGGTTTTGACATTTGCAATTGAGTTTGACAAATGTAAACAATGAAATAAAGTTTTTATTATAACATGCGGATGAAGCCGCACGGGAGCAGCTAGTGGATAATAAGGATGGATATTTGTTAGAAGGTATTGCCAGAACACTTAAAGATAAGAACACACAGAATTACTGATTTTTTTTTGAAAAATATATCTCTAATATTATATAAGGTCTTTATCTGTAATCACGATTTCACGATACCAAGTGATGTTACTTTAATGATCATTTTATTAGGTTTATTATTTTTATGTTAGTAATTTGCATGAATTACAAAAGAAAGAAGTAGCCCGTTATTAGTTGCATAAAATAAATATGACGGTTTATCAAAAAATTCGCATATTGCAACAACGTCGTACGATTCTTGTTTGGTTGTGCAACACTTGCCATTCAAGACCGTGTCACCTTGAAATAAGAGCTATAATTATATGAGCGGTTGTGCAATGGGAATTAATTAAATCTTTACAAACAATCTGCGTATGGTTTTTGGTGATAATTAGAACAATGTTATCTGTACACAAAACATCGATTATTTAGTATCAAAAAGGTCAAAATTATGTTTAATTTTTATGAGGGTGTTATAAAAAAAATAGCATAATAATTAAAATTTTAATTAATTTTAATTAAATAGTTTCTTATAAATTGTTTTTTTTTTTCATTAAAACATTTTTTTTAATGAACTTGTATAGTAATAACATATAATATTTAAGAATTAAAAAATATAAAAAAATAATCAAACAAACTCACCGTTAAAAGCTATCACACAATAATTCACACACAAAACTATTCGAAATAAACACGACACAAAGTTCGAAAAAAAAATCACATGACAATCGGTTCTTCCAACCGGTAACTATGACATCCCGACAGAGAATGGCGCACGATCTTGGTTTCGAGACTGAGAGAACAATCTGAAACTTCGCCTCGCCGTCTAATCGGCATGACTCAAAGAGACCCTAATTAATACCTTGTTTCCATCCATCATCGAAATTAACTAAACATATACAATTATCATTTAAAGTTACTATAAAATAATGGTAGCTTATTAATATTATAAATGCGAAAGTTTATGAGAGTTTGAAGCCTAAACTGCTGAACAGATCTCGACGATATTTCACATAGACGTAGAGGATAGTCTGGATGGAAGAACACATACATCCTTACAAATAAACGCGGTATAAAGATAAACTTATGAATAAATATAAATCATTTGTAGAAAAATTGTACAAATTTTGCTTATACTCGGTTTATTCCTAAATTTAGCTTTACACCGCGTTATTTGTCTGTTAGGCTGCTTACTTCTATTTTTTTTAATTCCACGCAGTAGAGTCTCGGTAAAAGCAAGTGTCGCATAATTGTGATACAAGTATTTTAACTAAAATTAATTTGGAATTATGCTTAAGTATTACATTAATTTTTGGTTTATGATATTAAACAAGGATACCATACCATATCTTTCCCATATTTTACCTTAACCTACTCGTAAAATATCTTATATGTTTGAAGTTTGTAGTTTACAGTTACTAATTACGTGTTACGTAATTTAGTTGCGTGTACACATCGGATGAGTGAAATTTATTGATTTTTTTTTCGGCGTCTCTTGCGAGGGTTGTGCAAGACGGATTCATCATTGTCACGACCATTACCATACTGGGAATGATTGCAAGCTTGTTAAACAACTTTGAACGAGTACGACAATGGGATGAACATGGACAGAAAAATATTCTGTATCGAATAACAATATGGTACTTACGTAACTACAAATATGAACCACTAGCTTTCGTCCGAGACTCCGTCCGCGTGGAATAAATAAAAACAAAAGTGAATAGCCTATGTGGTCTTTCAGACCATCCTTTACATCTATACCAAATTTCATCGAAATCCGTTCAGCCGTTGAAGTTACAAACTCTAACAAACATCCATCCATCCATCCATCTAAATTTTCGCATTTATAATATTAGTATGATTAAAAAAGTAAAAACTTTACTTAAATGTTCTTTTTTCAAACGCTTATAACGCAACGTCATCGCGTTACTTATAAAAAAATGCAGTAGGAACAGAAGAAATTTGTGTTTTTGACCTATGAATTTCAATATAATGAGAAGCTTGGGTAATTCAATCTAATTTACTTAGTGTAAAATATCGAATATTATAAAATTTCGTTGAGGAAAAATGTCACAAAATTATTTATTTATAGGTCAATGTCTTATACATTTCTCTTTCATCATCAGATGAATATCTCGTGAATGTTTGGCGGAATTTTGCAAACTATGCGATTGAAAAGTGACGCAAGGAATAATCAATCTTTATAATGTTTTATACGTTGTGCAAAATGTGAAAATATCAAATTATCTCTTTGGTATTTGTACGACACGGTTAGAGATATCTGTTATCTTTTTATTATTGCAAAATATTCTACCAAAATTAACGTAAAAATATTCGTGTCTACAGTGGTGAATTTTATTCACGCAGGGCTCTCGCTACATTATCCAACTAAAATTACAGTTTTATGTTATAACACGTGTTTAAATAAACAGTGTCTAATTATATTTTAGGGCAATACAGAATATAGTCATCTCAATTTGTTCAAGGAAAATAACAGGGATATAATGCTTTTGTGACCGTATTTTGTGAAAGGCATTGGGGAAGGCTTATGTCCAGTGGTGGGTAGAAAAGTTTGTAATGATAAATGCTTTCGTATAAGTAAACAGTGGAAATAAAAAGAGTTACAGATAGTTGAGTGTACCACATTTTATCCATACTCCATACTAATATAATAAATCGTAAACACACACTACTTCGTGGCGCAGCACGTCAGCAATCACATATTTTTCAATAACTCTTTCTAAAAATCCCTACACTTACGACACGCTTTAGGCTTTTTTTTTCACGCTATTAAAATTAGGGGGGTAAATAATTTGGGAAAAACCATCATGTGGGAAAGGGATCATAAAAACTACCAACATTAAGGAAGCAAAGTTATCGTAACGGTAATTTTAACATTTGCAATTGACAATATGACAAATGTAAAAAATATACCTTATGAAGTGTTTATATTTTAATGCAGATGAAGCCGCACGGGAATAGCTAGTTTAGTTATATTGCTTGGTCGGTCAAGTTACATTATACCAACCCAAGGTTAAGGTACATAATGGTTTCGATAATTTCAAAACACTATAATTGTCCGTGGTCGGTATGTAACAATGTACTCATCCGTCGCTTACAATGTTTAAAAATTGAACATATAGGAAACGATTGGTCGTCATGACTTAGCAATATTCACATGCATTCTTTTCTTCAAAATTGTGTTCCTTGTTTATTACAGTAGAACATCGATAACTCAAACCTTGGTAACTTAAAAACCTCTATAACTTCAAAAAATAATATGTTCCCTTCCAATCAGAATCCAAAATCTCTACAACATACTCTTGATAACTTAAAACATCTATAACTTAAAATGTTTTATGTTTCCCTTGGACTTTAACTTATCGAGATTCTACTGTACTTAGATATTTTTTTCAACGATGAACCAATAGCCGTAAGCAGAGGATACGAGTTTTCATTTGATGCTGTTCCTATTAAATTATTCTTCTACGCAAATATAGTCTAGTAATGGTAACTATTTATTTTAAAATCATCGAAATATTTTGATATTTAAAAAATAACTTTTTATATTCAACTTTTTTTAAACATCTACATATTATAGGTTATAAGGATTAACGACCTTAAAATAACGTAATAAACAAACGTGTAATAACATAACATGTAGGTACTGACATTTACAATGTTATTCAAAACTGTTACTTCCCATATTGTTTTTTATATCATTTTACCGATGACTAACGATCGCTTGAGACTTCGTCAGCGCAGAAAAAAAGGAGCCTATAATATTTCCTTTTACATCAGCTACCTACCCGTCAAACTCCTGTAATGTTGGTCGACACATTTCGGGAATAACACGAAACAAATGTCTTGTGGTCTGACAGACGAAAAAAGTTAAAAATTATTTTTTCGTTATTAACATAACAATTTTTTTAATATTGTAATATTAAAAAAATATGCAGTGTATGTAGATGTATCTACATACACTCCAATTGTATTATATGTATAAGATATGTTGTTACAAATTCTGAAGCTTCTACACATTTAGTTTTAATTAACAGTCAAACTGTACAGTAAAAACGTGTTTACTCTACAGTTTGACTGTTAATATGTATTTAGGGAAATTTTACCTTTCAAACTGCTTTTGAGTTTTGCTTACACACTTACGATTTAATTCTACAGTTAAAACTGAAAGTGCGTAGCCGGCTTTAAAAATTAACAGTGTTTTTTATACATTTTTGCAAACAAACCTGCATAAGTTAAAGACCGGTTAGGGCTACACAACAGGTTTGTGTTTCGTAACTGTTATGGGGCCAATATCGTATAACATTTGGTGACTTTGACCCAGAATACATTAAGCGTGACCCAGTTAATGACCCTGACAGTGCGTATTTATAATAAATATTAGCAGACGCGTCTATCAGCAACTGGTTTAAATGAGTAGCCTTTGCACTATGTTCATACTGATCGTAATAATCAAACAACAAGGAGGTTAACTTATTCTGCGAATATTTAAGAATGATCGTCGTTTGTCATTTTGGAGATACGTAGCAACAAACATCCATATATTCAAACGATTGTTACATCATCATCATCGTCTTTCTCCTTATTGTACTCCCGTAATTTCGGCGCTACAGGTTTTTGTCCTCCACATACCTCTATATACGTCATCTCAGTTATCACTCGCGTTGTGATCATGTCACCTTTCACGCACTCCACCCATCACTTTCTACGTCAACCTCTACTCGTAACTAACGTTCTTCTTATTACATGACTATTATCCTTCGTTTCTTAATGGTTAATTATGTAATTTTAGGTACATTAAATACATGGGATTACGAAATTTTTAGTTATTTTACGAAAATTGTTAGATAAAGTGAAGTCATATTATTAATGTAATATATTTATGTGGGAAAAAGTGTTACACGAGAAACAATTTGGTTAGTGTCAAATTGCTACGTGTCGTAGTGCCATGAATTCGTCTAGGATTATAACAAATTGTAAACTGAATTTGTAATAGATCTTATCGAAATCAAAACTATGAAAGCAACTAGAGTCCTTTGCGAACTGGGTCACACCTGCACTGAATACACGAGTGTCAATGTATCTCAATCTAAAACTAATGGATAAATATATACGCAGCTCGCTTAATCGCTTGTCCTTACACTGGTTAAAGATTAAACTATAGTTTAACCACAATAAATTAGTATTTGTTATAGATGGAATTCTACTAACCCTTGTACAGTCCATATTAAGAGCAGTGTCGACAGTTCATGTTGCCATAATGGTTTCTATCCAACGATAGGAGATGGCACTCAAAGAAGAAAAAGAACCCTAGATATTAACGTTTGTCTTTTATAAGTATACGACAGATGTACAAGATAGATGATCAAAGATGTTTGACAAAGTTTGATGCAACGGATCAAGGGGTGTGTAGTTTCGCACGGATCGGACCAAAGTGATTATTCAAAAGAATTTTAATACCTACAGACAAAACCGTCATATAAAGTCGTATATTATCAAACTAGCTGTTCCCGTGCGGCTTCATCCGCATGAAATTATGAAAATTTACATTTGTCAAATTATCAATATCAAATGTCAAATTTCAAACAAACCTTGGCAATCTCGTTTCCTTGATTTTGGCAGCAACTTATGGTCTCTTTCCCACACTAGGAATTTTATCCAAAATATTTACCCCCTAAGTGTAATGGCGTGAAAATATATAGCCTAAAGCGTGACGTAAGTGTAGAGCTTTTTATAAAAAAAGAATCATTCAAAAATATGCTGTAATTGCTGACATCTTAGGCAACAAAGAAGTGTGTGTTTACGCTTTTTTTATAATAAATATGAAAATTTTTAGTGGTTACTAATGCCCAAATTTTAATGTCCACTGTTGTTCATTCATTGTTGTTAACATTGGATTATTATCTTTTGAATTGATAAGCTCTTTGTTCTGTTAATCGTCTCTTGAAGTTGGAAAGTAAAAGTGTCATACTAATAAGGACATCCATGTAAAGGAAAATTAAGTACCTCTGAATAAAAGTATAGTTAATGTCATTGCCGTGACATTTTCATTTCCTATGGAATTTCACTGTATTCTGTGTAATCAAGTGATAAAAGATGTTTGTAATAAGGTGGATGAACATCCGTGTTTCGTCTGACGTGTCGGACTAATTGTACTCCCCTTCGCCTTTTTGTATATGAAATCAGACGGGGATTTACTGGGGGATGGAAAACAAATGGGGATAATGGCCTCTTTCTGTGCGTTACTTTGTTGATTAAGGGCAGGCATCGCATATCTAAATGCGGATGTCTATGGGCACCGAACCGAATCACGATAGTCGCTTGCCACCTTTTAGACAATAAAAATAGTTCATATTAAGTCAGTAATTTTTTATTAGTGCTAAAAATCAGCGCTGGCATACAACTGGAATATTGTAGACGCTAATTTGCACCAGAAAACCAAACAAATGAGAACCAGCAATTGTAGTACTCTCTCTAAATGCCTCTCCATTAATGGAGGTTGGCCGTCAGCTCAGCGAACTTTTTCCGGTCTTGGGGTAAGGGAAATAGGTGTTCTACGCTGGCAATATTCGTCCACTCCCTGATATTTCGCAACCAAGATTTCTTTCTTCTTCCAGCGCGTCTTTTGCCTGCAATTTTGCCCATCATAATTAGTTGAAGAAGGCCGTATTCCTCATGTCGCAAAACATGGCACAACAAAAAATTGTAATTACTATCACAACCATAATAGTTTAATGTTAAAATTTTTAAATGTAATGTAACGTTACCGTAATAGTTTTGGTTGTTCGGTCAACATGAAAATGCTTTCAACTCCCTTGGTTGTTTACTTTGTGTAAAAAATATTACGGCTTATGAAATATAACACAGCGATATTAGGTAATAATTTACAATTACAGCTTCTTTAAAATTACTGTCCAATTATAACCCAACTTAATATAATACTCACTCGAATCTATAACAAGCAATCATTGTTTGCACAACAGAGAGCAATTTTAGGGAAAGGTTTTAACGATCGTTTATGGGTTCGAATTAACTTAAAAGTTTCATTAAATGATGTATACATTTTACTTTACTATTTTGTAGGGGAGAAATCTCTTGTTTGTTTAAGAAGATTCTATAATAACTAGCGGTCGATCTGTCGAGTCGTTTAAGGACGCAAAGAAGCCAAACGTACAAATGTTTATTTTGAAATCATACTTAATTTTACAATTTGAATATTATAAATGTGAAAGTTTTGATGGATGGATGGGTGTTTGGTAAAGTTTAAAGCCTAAACGGCTGAACAAATTTCGATGAAATTTGGTATAGATGTAGAGGATAGTCTGGAAGAACACATAGGCTACTCGCTTTCGTTTTTTTTTTTCAATTCCATGCGGACGAAGTCGCGGGTAAAAGCTAGTACATGAATAAAAAACATGAAGGCACTTAGAAAAATTACTTTATTTTATTGATGAAAGGAATGGCAAAGTTCATTCCGTTTCCTCGAATAAAATCTGTTGTTTTTAATTTAATTTTAATTTTTATGACATTACATTTTGTATTAATGGAATGAATGAGGCATTTTGTGCATTTCCTACATACTTGGATATCATGTAAGTAAACAACGCCAATACGACCTTAGCATTTTAGTTCTTTAATGAAAATTAACTTTCGATTAAAAGACTGGACAAACAGATTTCTGTCAGAGACGGATACTAACGTTTATATATTTATTTATCACTAGCCCGCGACTCCATCCACGTGATACGAAATGAAAAAAAACAACAAAAGTAAGTAGCCTATGTATTCTTCCAGATTATGATCTACATCTATGCCAAATTTCAACCAGATCTGTTCAGTCGTTTAGGCTACAAACTCTAACAAACATCCATCCACCCATCAATCTAAACTTTTGCATTTATAATATTAGTATGATGTTGTATAACATCTACATATGTTAACCGTGAGGTTCTATTGTCATGGGACTGAAATAAAATATCGTTATCTCATTTTAAATCAAATAAAATGAGAGGGACAATATGCTTTTGCAGATGTTTCGACAAAGGTTACGATAATCTCTCGCTCTCAGGCAAACGCCATCTGCGCTCGGCTACCTCAAACAGTGTTAAAGCAGTTAAAATAAATATCTGTTCTCATTTGTTTCTTTGTGTTTTGTCATAGATAATCTATAGACCTATATATCTATATATTGAGAGCAAAAAAGACCTTCGGATGCCTTTTTATGGTAAATTCCTCGTTCCTATTGTCATTTACAATTAAAAATGTCAATTAGATAATCGCGATCAGTCGTCAATCTTGTATGAAACATTATAGGTTTACAAGTTAGGTATAACCTATTAAGAAATTGCTTAACGTGTGTCAAGTAACTATTTGATTAAGACAGAACGTTATCCATTAATTTATTGGTGTCGTAATGTAAAAGTCAATATAATTTGTAGATTTCACAATTTTTTGGCGGGAATCACATTAATGACATCTAGTTGTGTAACGTACAAAATAACGTTACTTTTTATATCATGTATCATTTGTAAAGATGCTGAGTGTACAGAAAAATTAAGACATCCTATAATCCTCAGAAAATGTCGGTACAGTATGTACAGTCAGCTACATAAATGTGAATTCATTTACAAAACTTTAGCAATTATACCTTTCAGTTTATTCGTCAATATGTATTCAAGTATACATGGTAGGAAGCATTTAACGCATATATTTTTGAGATCGAAAGCGAATAAAAATTATTAAAATTTGTAAACAAATAATCATTCAGCCGACTGTTCTACTCTTCCGTAATAGCGGGCGCACAACTCTTGTGCGATTGTCGATTGTTTCTCAGCCAATTCAACTGTTTAGTCCCACAAATAAAAATCGAGTAATGTGCGCACCTCCATATAAGCTCAAAAAAAATCATAACGAGACTGAACAGTTGTGCGATAATTTAGTTTTACGTGTGCGCGCGCTCTAAATCTCTTTCAGCTGTCATATCCACTCCCTTCATATGCTTAATTTCCTTTGTTAGACAATCTATCCACATTTTCTTTGGTCTGTCTATACCGGTTGAATTTTAGCGATTGACATTTAAGGCTCAGATAGCTTAAATATGACGCCACTGTCAGATAGAGTACCAATATCCGATATTTCCATTACATGCTTTTGATTGTTATCTGACAATTTAAGAATTGTGGGACGGGCCTTTAATCTCATTACTTTATTGTTTGTATGTTCATGTTCATCATCACTGCATAATGTTTCCATTCCACGCTAACCTTTCTAATTTATTAAATTAAGAATGAGGATAAATTTCATCTTATAAAATAGTATACAGGTTTATAAAATACTAGCTGTTCCAGTGCGGCTTCATCCGCATGAAATGTCAAAATACAAATACACAAATGACAATTGCTTCCTTGATGTTGGCAGCTTGTAGTTTATGGTCAATTTCGAACATGAAATTGTTTTCTTATTTATTTTTCCCCTAAGTTTAATAGCGTGAAAATATATAGCCTAAAGCGTGTCGTAAGTGATTGCTGACATCTTACGTCACAAAGTAGTGTGTGTTTACGCTTTATTATATTAGTATCTATACTGCATAGATCAAAACTATCCGATTTCAGAAATCTATTGAAGTTCTACAATTAAATATCGAATTGTTATGTTGTTCGTATTTTGAACAAATTACCCCTTTTAAAAGCTATTTGTATAAGCTACTTCACCGGATTTCCCAAGGTTAGTAAGTTGAAACTTGGATAAAAACATTAACTTCCCTATGTGACATCACAATACTGTATTTACAATCAATAATACAAACGTGTGATTAATTTTTATTAATGTAATTACTCCGAACAATTGCAGCTTGCGGATAGACGGATAAAAAATATTTATATAGCCCTTTCTTTCGATATTACAGGCGCTTCAATTTAATTATATGTATATGAGACTAGCTTTCGCCCGGTACACCGTCCGCGCAGAATTAAAAAAACAAATGCAAGTAGCCGATGTGTTTTTTCAGATTACATCTATGCCAAATTTCATCGAAATCCGTTCAACCGTTTAGGCTACAAACTCTAACAAACATCCATCTATCCATCCATCTAAACTTTCGCATTTATAATATTAGTATGATATAAAAATAATATGATATAGATTGGGTAGTTATAATACGGTGTATTCTTGTTCATATTGTCTGTTTTATCAACCGTATCCATTGTCACGTGAACGCATAAGAAATCTTCTGATAACTATTTTCTGTATAAGGCGGGGTTTTTACGTTATTCAACTCATTTGACACGGTTTTACGCTCATACGATACGTATCCGATTGCAAAAACCGCTAAGTAGTAATTAGTGTTTCGCAAACAATTGCTTGATATTTTGTTGGCCAATGGATACATCCATTTTTTACAGTTCTATATTTCTGCCGCTAGATGGCACTGTACTTATAATTTTTACTCCAAGTTAAAAATATTCAAGTATACGATGATCACTTAGATAGCTTTTTTACATTAATATTTAAGATTGCGATGTTTCTTGAATAAGATATGGAAAAGTTAACAAATAGTACACAAAATATAGACGAGAGAAAGGAAATTAAAAAAAAATCGATATAAATTTCTAGATTTCTACATAAGGTATGAATTTTTAGCAAGTATCATCACCAGCTCACTATATGTCCCCACCGAGGGGCTCGGAGCCTACCCTAAAGTTAGGGTGACTAGGCCATAGTCAACCACGCTGGCCAAGTGCGGGTTGGTTGACTTCACACATATCTTTGAATTTCTTCGCCGATATGTGCAGGTTGCATCACGATGTTTTCCTTCACCGTAAGAACGTCGGGTAAATTATGTACATATGAAAATTCGAAAAATCGAAAATCACATTGTTACATGGCGGGATTCGAACCCAAGACCTGTAGATTACAAGTCAAGTGTTCAAACCACTGAGCCACCGACGCTCCTTAGCAAGTATGCGCCTTTCAAAATACTAATAGCAATTGTTTTTCTTGGCGTAAGAAATAAAAATTTTTATCAGGGTCCAAGTTACATTTAAACAATATAATTCCTACGAATTTGAGAAGTTTGTATTTATTGCAGTTACATATTTTGTATACATTTATATGAGGATGGAATAAACAAAATTCGTGACATTAAGCGCGAAAAAACACTGAAGTGGTTTTTATCAGGCAAAAATTATTATCAGCTCTTGGTACTTGGCCTTCGGACAAGAACCGTCCTGGTCGTCATAGCAACAGGTTAGTCCACTGTATTGAGTGCGTATGAAATAGGACATATTCCTAATAGTTACCCAATTAGCGATGATGTTGTGCAGAAACGCTTGAATGGTCAAACGTCGCGATGGCACGGATTCTGTGTGACGTAACATTACCTACATATTCGTTCATAACTGCAGACCGGTATTTTCTTAGTGTTGGGCAGTGAAACTATCGAGTAAAGATTTTAATATATCGATTAAAAAATCAAGTTTAATATCGAATAAATCCTACTTCAATTTATTTTAGAGCTGTTCAAAATAAATATTAACGATTAGTTTTATTGTTTAATAGTTTTTTAAAACAATTGACGAAGTCCTACTTCTCTCCTGGATGTAAGAACTGTAGGAAAATGTAGATAGTAGTATTTATTTAGAAGTATATGCAATTTTTAGAATTATTTTAATATGTTCTTGTTAACATTGTGTTACAATTACAAAATAACTTCCCTTACAATTTACATTACATACTAATTTTTAATGTTTCAAAACATCGATATCGACACATTTCTCCGACTACACATCACTAGTGCAGCGTAATGAAGCAAAACCACTTTCACCGCCCTGCGCTAGCGTGTTTCCTACTTTGCTATAATATTAGTAAAGTAGGTAATTGTTTACACAAATCTAGTTGTAGCATTGTAGCAATCATATACATTTTGTTGTAAAAAAATTGTGCGAAACATGTTTTTATTCCAGACGTTATACTGATATATGACGATAATTGTATCATAGTTGATTATACTAATGCAGAAATAATAAAGTCGTAATCATTAATTTGAAAACAGTCTTAAATATTATAACCCTGAATAATCATAGTTACTTCTTACTTCATACTAGTATTATAAATGCGACAGTTTAGATGGATGGAATGATGTTTGTTGGAGTTTGCAGACTAAACGGCTGAACAGATTTCGTTGAAATTTAGTACAGATATAGAGGACAGTCTGGAAGAACACATTGGTTACTCACTTTTTTTTTTAATTCTACGCCGATGAAGTCGAGGGCGAAAGCTAGTTATGTAATCATATTTAATATATACATATTTAATATACATCACGGTGATCGCGAGGCTACATAGTACCCTTGTTGGTAAGGAGTTGACGAATGCGCCACCTATATTCTTCAAACATTTTTTATAATCTTTAAATTTGTACTTGACCACGATCCAACCTAAAGTTAACTGATAATGAAGTCGAAGGATAATAATGAAATTGTTAAAAATTTTCTATATTAGTATGATGATTAATTTTTATGTAACTAAATATGTCAATTCGCATATCTCGACACCAGATTGACCGCCAATCCGCAGATCAGCTGCGACGTTGTAGAACGTAAGCTATAAGCGATTGAATCGCTGAAGACGGCACAGGACAGGCAGGGTTATTTTTTTTTATTATATCATAAGGTCGCAAAGCAAGCAACCACTTAAATCCGCCAAAATGGCGAAGCGACCGCTTCCCGTGGACATTCGCAATAAAAGATGTGTTGCCTACTTTTAATCGACGGAGGAGGAGACGCACACAAAGAGAACATTACTATTCGTCTCCTCCACCGTCAAATACACGTTCCCTTTCCATCCTACCCTTATGAGAAAAACGGTGGGAAGAAAAAGGGACTAAAGTTGGGCCTCCGGCACCACAATCATCAGATGAAACGTGGAGTGGCTCCCACTTCACACCTGTCTTCTGTGTGGTCGTGGTATTAGACACCGGACGCGCCGACCCATTCGTGCGAAGATGTTAAAGCGGGATTTACCACATATACGTTAATGATCTCTTGTAGACAAGACCCATATTGGATCGCTATCTGCAATAAGTAAATATGTCAATCGCTAAGCTACAAGTATCATATATCACGTGGCATTGTCTGTTAACCGCAAAACCAACTACAATCAGGTGAAATGCTATACGATATTCTGTTATATGATTCTAGTATTTATGGTTTGAATACAGTACCAATATCGCATGTTATGAGGCTGTAAATAATATTTATCAAATAAATGACACTTGTGATAAAGAGTTAAGGGAGAATGTACAACCAGGAGAAAATGACACCAGAATAAACCTTACCTGTTCTCATACTAGACTACTTTTATGTTTATGCTAATATTATAAAGGGAAAAGATTTGTACTTTTGTATGAATTGAAATAACCCAAAAACTACTGGGCCGATTTTAAAAATTCTTCCACAGTTGGAAAGGTAATTTATCTGTAAGTAACATAGGGTATATTTTTTAATTTCACGCTGGCGAAGTCGCGAGAGACAGCTAGTATTAAGTATAGTCTATGTTGTTCAGTGATAATGTAGCTTTTAAAGGTGAGATAATTGTTAAAATTGGTGCAGTAGTTTTTGAGTTTATACATTACATAGTAAGATACAAATCCTCTTTATAATATTCGTGAGTCGGACAAAGTTTTCGTCTGTCCTCGATGTGTCGATCGATATCATAATACGAGTATATCTGTTGTCTATACATTAGGACGCTATAACAACTACGTTTAATCTTAATTTAATATTTAAAATGATATATGGGCTATTAAAGATATTCTAACCAAAACGATTTGACCGAATGTCATATGTGAGGTTAAAATCGATTCGTATTCTTAATGAAGTGTCTACGAGTTTTTGACTTTTTAATTGTCTCTGCTCAGATACATGTGAACGTCCTCACCGAGGAGTTCTAACTTACTTTAAATAAACATAAATTATTTAGTTAATTATTATTAACTAGTTTCATTTATTACCCATTAAATTGTCTCCATTACGTAATGACAAATTAAATAAATTTTAATTCAACTAATGTAATCTAAAAAAAAGTTATTTTTGTGCTTGACCTAGTCCACGTTCTTGGCAAATTCGGCACGTTACAAACCAATGATTTTGTGTAACGGAACGTAAACGGTCTATTATCATAACGAAATGACGACTGTATTTTACAACGAAATATCTTTTTGTAGTATCAGTGGTATAAATTAATTTCTGTATTTCATAATTATTTGAATTGATCTATAGTATTTTCTATTATTGCCATGGTACTCGTGAAAATGTACATACATTTGAATAAAGGGTGTGTGCGGTGTGGAAAGATATGTTGTCGGCGGTATTTTCAAACCGCTACAAGTTAGGGTTCTTCAAGACGCTAACCTTCTAAAAGGCCGACATCGCTACTGTATCTAGTATTGGGGATATCTATGAGCGTCTATGATCTCTTCGGTAATGATGTTTTGCCTTCTCTTTTGCGCTCGGCCACCTCATACCCTGTGAAGCTTTCCTTGAAAATGTCTAAATGCCTTTTCAAGGCGAACCGAGACAATACAGTATAAAAAAATATGTTAAGCGATTTAATTTAAAAGCAGTTTCAACTACTGATGCATTGATGAAAATTAATGACTCCGACTGATGTTATGACAACTAGATATTAAATTAATTACATTTACGATATACTTTATTCACTGTCACGATCATAGCATCATAGCAATTCTTTTTGACCGACTTCCCAAAAGAACGAGGTACTCAATTCGTCTGTATGTTTTTTTTTTAATATAACTTTCAATATTTCATTGGCAAATACAAAGTTGGGCGGCTATCGTATGTAAATTTTTTTACAAAATTTTTACAAAATTATACGCCGTTTTTTTTGTAATAATTGCATATTATATATTTATGTATTATCACGTCGGCATGTATTACATAATTCTTATTTAGATTATGTCTAAGCGGTGACCGACATTACAACTTTCCTATTTCTGTTTGCATTATTTCGTTAAGTTATGACATAAGTTGCGTCAAGTCACATCCGCCCTACGCGGTATCCGTAAGCGCTACTTTTAACATTCATTGATACAGAGTTGACAGTGAGCTGTTAGTGTGAGCTTCCATTGACGAAACACGTATAAAAAACAATTCTTCTGTGTTACTGTCGAAAGTTTTTTGACCATCACAGTTCCAACTTCGTGTTAAAGTCGACATTTATGTAGAAAGTGTAAATAACTACTTACAAGGATAATGGAATATAATAGGTTTTTACAATTTTCAAATAGGCTGTAATTCTTTTTTGTTAGTCTACAGAGCGGATTAAGACACGATGTTTGGTGGGAAACTGGGTTTAATAAACTTGTATGGCTTAATGTCCTGCAAGAAGCAATCGTATCTATTTCTTAAGGTACACATCTGTAGTGCCTATGGCGCTAAGGATGCCATGGGCAATAAACACCTCGGTTTTTCAGCCAATCGTTTGTACCTTTTTCTTATAAAAAAGTAGACATCTATTGGCTAATAAAAAATAGTGCCTTATTCAAGTTAACTTTATTTTATGACGATCTATCAACAGACCATGTAATATTTAGACATCGCGTAATAGGATAGTGCGTGTTTTATATTACGAGAATTCCTACGTCACAAATGGAATCCATTAAAACTATAATTGTTACAATTCTGATTATTTCCTAACACATTCGTAATAGTTTCACGAGACATGTATTTTTTTTTACGTTTGTAGGAATAACCATAAAGCCCGCTACAGATGTCCAGTTTTAAACAGTTGGATTGTTAACTAGACAGTTCAACAAACAGTTAAAATTTTCCTACACACAACAGTTTTAACTAAACTGTTCGACTGCTCAGGCCATTTTTAGATTACGTTGCGGGTTTAAACAGTGTAAACTACAAAATGAAATAAAAACCCCACATCAATAAAAATATATTTGCACAAGCTTTGGTGAGCTTGGATTAAAAATAAAACTTAATAGTCATTAGCCTGATTTCTTCCAGACTGTCCTCTGCATCTATACTAAATTTCATCGAGATCCCTTCAGCAGTTTAGGCTACAAACTGTAGCATCCATCCATCCATCTAAACTTTCGAATTTAAGATATTACTCAGATTAGTACGATATCGTACGAGAATGTTACTCTCTTATAAATCGAGTATAATTAATGAAAGAAACTGAACATGGATTTTTTATGAATAAACAATCTTGTAAACAAACGAAACCAGGACAGGAAATCTTACGATGCCCGGATCTCGATTGACGTTGACCGACAATTGCAACATTATATATTTTATCAAAAATGATTCATGATCTGTGATTTTCTTAGTTGATATTTTCATAATAATGTACAAATCAAAAGCCCTTTTAAATGTGTTCATGCGTGGTAACGGATGGCTAAACATTTCATTATACTTACGTGAACGAACATACGTCACGATATTACGCATAAACTTTGATATAGTTTTCTTTTTCTAGTTATTATGTCTTAATTTGACAAACATATACAATAAAGATAATGAAAATATATAGATAATAGATGAATTTATTTTGCTTTGATGATTTTTGTCTGCGGTAGTGCATATAAGAACTGCAAATGGAGAAACACTACAAGAGAAGAGAGATCGCGACCCTCCGGAATAAGGAAACAATGCAAAGAGAAAGAGAGTGAGAGCAAAAAAGATAGTATACCTACTTTAGCAAAAAAGAAATAATAAATTACAATACAAACATATCAATTTTGTTTGCCAAAGTGTTTATTTTATCGATAACTGTTATTAAGTAAACCAAAGAACTCTCATAAATAATATAAAATTATGGCAATAAAATAATATGAGTAAAAATGTTACTAAGTCGTGTATTTGATCAGACTTTATAGAAATTAAACAAATTTTTTTATTATATCATATAATCTTTTACTTAATTTTCGAAAATAAATATAAACAACATGGCTAGCAAATATATGTAATAAAACGTTAAAACAATGCAAACAAAATTTTTTGTACGTTTATAAACGGTTGTGGGCAAAATAGAGTCGTATGTTCTGTTGATATTACAGGGGCTATTACGTGACCAGTCGACAGCAGTGAAAGCCAGGCCGCGACGCGAGCCGGTTAACTCGCAAACGTAGTGCGGCGAGGATTAAAAAAAATGATATAATTTTTTTTTGCATACCGTTTATCGTCGAGTGTTTCCCAATATTAATGGTGAGTGTTATTTGTATTGTTTTTTTTTTAATTTGAGTAATCAATTTCGGTATTTTATTTTGAATTAGAAATAATTACAACTAGTTTTTAAGAATCTAAAATTGTCATTTCTTCTATAATTAAGTTTATTTAAATAACAAATTAATATCCAAGAGAGAAAAATGTTAAATGCATTAATTTTTACGTAATATTTTGACGCCGAAGCTTTTACTAAAAAAATCTTAATTTACCCCAAAGACATTCTACATGGGTTTCCCCAGGTTTCATGAATTTTTTTATCATAAGGTGTCAAACGAGCAAGCGGCCACCTGAATCCGCCAAGTTTTAAATAATTGTTCGACCGAAAGATTCATGATTTCTCTTTGATAAAAATATCAGAACTTATAAGCTCTGTCGTTAAATAACTGCAAGTGTTATCAATTTACAAATATATTTAATAAAAATTTACTTGATACTTTATACCATTTTTTTAATTAAACCATTTAAACCGGCCATTTAAATCGCGCAGTTTTGACTACTAAAATCTCTTATATCGTATGTTTTCAAGATGAAGTAAATAGACCATTAGACGTCGCAGCTTGCATTATAAATTTATATCTGTTACTTACCTAATACTATCCTTAAGTGACAACGCATCCTAACTTAATATCAGATTTTCCTCACTACCTTGGTGTAGATGTATAAAAAATCTAAACTCTGGGTCTTCTTAGTGAGCAATCAACCAATCTTGGTTTGGTTGTTATAATACTAGCTCACACTGCAGGGCAATGAGCGTTCAAATTGCAGCGATATATCGTTTTGTCATGTTTGCCTTAGTTTAATCAGATTTGATCGTTTATTGGTATTATAAATAGAATCTGTCACCATCTTGATATTGACTGATCTTGAAATTTAAAACCATCAGTTACAATACTTATGTCTCAAAACCATAATAAAACTTAAATGAAAAATTGTAACTGTGTGTGCATGTATGTGATAAACATTACCTTGGTAACTGCTTTTGATATCAATGTAAATTAAATGAAAAGCTGGAATATTCGAACGTTATTAAGTGATTGTTAACTTAAAACTAAGATTTCTATTACTATAAAATAATTTCTGAATTTTAAATTCAATTACGATTTGCAAGATGCCGTTACGGAGACGGAAGCACTGCCGCGCCTTCAGATAGTTTAACAAAGATGACAAAGAAGCCCATTTTGTAGAGCACATTTCATACTATCTTATCCAAACGTGACCTTTGATATGCGAGTATAAAATCTGCAACATCATCACAGTTGTCATAAATGATATCACGAAATCACCTATAGAATATACGACAAAATCACAACACAAAGTGCAAACATTACAACATTTCTGTGGCGAAATTCAAAACTTCACTTTTACAATCTCCCCGTTTAACATATTGACCGATTCGTTGATTTACCTTGACTCAGTAACAGTTTAGTACGCATAAATAATCAATTTACGCGTAAATTTAATTTGTCCCGTAACGCGTTGATGTCTAATCTACGGTGAATCTTGTATGATGATATGTTGTGTGAACAACATTTTAAAATAATTCCTGTCTATTTTGTAACGTGCTTATGTTACATGTAAGATTTCAAAGTTATTAATTATGAGGACATGATTTTAAAAAATCCTTCAAGTGACTGAACGCTGATTCTAACAACACCATACGATATACTTTTAGAATAGTCGTTCATGTAAATTGTTTTGAATGAATTTTGTTTCAGAAATAATATTGCGGAAGCAGTGACGAACATTGGAAATTACAGATTTTTAAAATAAAAAAAATTGTAAAATGGATATTTACCAGTAAGTAACCTTAATAACTTTACAAACTTAGATTAAACATTGTGTCATAATATTGAATATTTATTCAATTGAAAATAAGTGATGACGTTAAGATTTTAATCACTTAACATAGCAATAGTAATAAACTATTTTAAAGTCTCTGTAACTTACTACGATTCTAAATTTCTATTATTTATACAGAAAAAACATGGATTGCCTAAACGGAAACGATCCGTTTACACCGAATTTAAATAAGGAATGTAACTTCGGAACTTATAACCAAAGCAATGAGGCGATATCTGATTACTACGAGGGCGCAGTTATACTGGTTACTGGAGGTACGGGTTTCGTAGGAAAAGCGTTATTAGAAAAGCTGTTGAGAAGTTGTGCTGGCATTGAAATTATCTACGTCCTGATGAGACCGAAGCGAGGCTTATCTGTCGAACAAAGGTATAAGGAACTCCTTAAAAACCAGGTATGATGTTTTATTATTTATTGAAGGTTTGTATGCTTTTTTATTTATTTATACAATTATGAACCATTTCAAAATATTATTCATTCCGCAAACCTTTACCTTCTCCGCAAATGTTTTTCTTCTATTGTTATCACATTACAGTAAATATGTATTTGTTAGAAGATGTCTCCAACAGTTATAAATACAAAGCTCGACATAAATAAAAGCCTAAAACAATAATATAAGCTTGTTGTTTGAATGCCTAGGATATCAAAATTCATGGCATGAGTACGAATCCAAGATTCTAGATCTTAGTTTTATACTAGAATTTCAATTCCATTGCTCCCAGTAAAAAAATATTGGTCTTTTTGCCTTAGATCTCATATCAGATTTCTATGTTTAGCATATTGTTCTAAGCAAAAACGAATAACAATCAGGTATTCGACCGTATCCGCGCGCGTTGGCCGGAGCGTCTAGGAAAGCTGTTCCCAATAACCGGTGATGTATCGGCACCGAACCTGGGCGTCAGTGCTGAACAACGAGAGCTGCTAAGCACGGTCACCACTGTGTTCCATTCAGCGGCTACTGTCAAATTCACTGAACCATTGCAAGCAGCTACAGCGCTTAACGTGCAAGGCACTGCGTATCTACTAAAACTGGCTTCTGATATGCCTCTGTTAAAGGTAACAATTGGCTTTTATTTAATATTTGATTTTTTGAGTATGTTATTAATGCAATCAAGTGTACTTCTAGGCTCTAGTCCACGTATCTACAGCGTACAGCAACGCGCCGCGTAGTCACATCGAGGAGCGTGTTTACCCGCCGCCCTACGACCCTGATAGTATAGTGCGGTGCACTAAAATGCTGCCGGCAGACACCGTCGATACTATTGCTGAAACTTTACAGGTAATATCGTATACGACATTCTTCCACATTGTACTGCGATTCTGCTTCCAGTTAAATTAAGATATTGTGGCATTTTATTGTTTGTTCAAAGAGAATGCGAAGAATTATAACATGTGTCACTTCAGTTAAAACCCACGTCAATATAATCAGAATAAATTAAGTTCGTGAATAATGTAACTTTACAATCTTGTAATGTGAAAATGTTTTGAGTTGGGTAAAACATTCAATCATTCTTTTGTATCTATGTGGTTTCAATCCACGTGGAAATCATTCAAGCATTCATTTGTTTCAGGGAGAACATCCTAATCCATACACTCTTACCAAAGCGTTAGCTGAATCGATCGTGTTCAGTCATACACACCTACCAGTTTGTATAGTCAGACCATCTATAGGTAAGTTTATGATAGATTTGATTGCATTTTAGATATGTTGCTGTGTAAATTGATATTACAAACTAATGTATTTCTTCATTAAACAACTTAGAGATGGCATTAACTATTTTACGAAATTATTTCAAATCCATACTTATATCAGTTACACAACGTAATTTAATATCGTTGAATTGAGGTTGCAAAAATTATTTTGTAGTTTGTAAACAATGATAATGCGTATTGTATTGCGTTGTTTGCATGATGTATGTATATAATTTGATTCTAATTTTCTTTAACACGCCCACCGAAATATTACGTACATAGATCGCGCACAAATATAATATCGCACAACTGTTTAGTCGCGTCGGATTCCTATGACTTTATATTGAGATGCGCACATTACTCGAATTTAATTGTGCTTCTAAACAATTGATTCGCGACGAAACAATCGACAGTTGTGCGATAGTCAATTGTTTCGTCGCACACCGCTCTTAAACTTACGTTTGTAACAAATAAAGAAAAGTCTTCAATGTTGTAGGGCCTTCAATAAAATCGATAGCAATTACTATTTTCAAGACAGATATTGTAGCTACACTTTTTCTCATGGCATTCATAAAATAGTCATCAAGTCACCATCGATCGTCCAACACATGCCAAGTCTCACGCAATCATATCGTCAAAGAAACGTATTTGTTAGAGTTACAAATACATATTTTAGACATGACATACTTATGTTGAAGTTACCGAAATAAAATTGGATTGTGCATTATTTATTTTTATGACCTACTTCCAAAAGAAGCAGGTACCCAAATCTATTAATTACGCTAACATTTTTATATTTTTAATTTTTCAGTTACTGCAGCGTATCAAGAACCATTCCCGGGTTGGATAGATAATGTCTACGGTGTAACAGGTGTGATTTAGTTTAAATTTTACACCTTTTTTATAAGAGAATGGGGCACACTAGCGGCGGGAACACAGAGGTGGTAAACGTCGCCTATGGACATCCGCAACACAAGAGGAACTACAGATGCGTTGCCGGCCTTTGAGGAAATTGTAGTCTCGCTTCTCTATTTAAATATTTCTTGAGAAATAGGAGAGAATATAATTAACAATCTATGTTTCTGAAGCCTGATAATATACGTGTGTATTAATTTGTTATTCATACATTAAAGCCAAAGTAATATCCTTCAAGAAGTGAGCATACCGGCAATCCTATCTGTAGTTCTTCTGGTATTATGAATTTCCATGGGCGCTGTTGATAACCTCGGTATCACGCCGATCGTCTGCTTCGTAATGTTAAAAAAATGTTTCTATTTATTGAAGTTAGTGATCAAGATTAGATTTTCTACAGTATTTTTAAAAGAATATCGTATTTTATTGATGTACAACGGTATTTATTAAACCGATACAAATGTACAGAAATAGTCATCCAGTTTGGAAAGTAAACTGCTTGGAAATCTCACGATTTTCCTGCTTCAAAACTTACTTGTCAGCCTTATAGAAAGTGGAATTACCACGTAAATTCCTAACTTTATAGGATTGCGTTTAGTTTATTGAAAGATTATTATAATTGCACTGTACTTTACTCGTTGGTGAGCGCGACTTTGCCCGTGAGAATTAAAAAAAATATTAAGTAGCAAATGTATTTTTTTAGAGTACTATGTCTGTGCCAAATTTTAACGAGATCCATTTAGCTGTTAACAAACGTCCATCCATTTATTCATTCATCTAAACTTTCGCATTTATCATATTAGTAAGAATACACATTAAATATAGTGTTTTTCCTTGTATATCTAAATTAGGGAATATATAAAAATGTTAATTTATTATTTACTAGCTGCTGCTCGCGTATTCGTCTGCGTGAAGTTAAAAAATACAGCCCATGTTACTAATAACGTAGCTTTTTAATGGTGTTAGCATTTAAAATCCGCGCAATAGTTATTGAGTTATTTCAATTAATACAAATCTTTCTTCTTTACAATACTAGTACAGATGTTAAAATTCTTAACTAGTGTAATCTCATCTAAGATATTTTTAATTTTAACGTAATAACACTTTAGAAAACATGTAACATTTCAGGTATAATTATGGAGATATCTCGGGGTACTTACCGTTCCGGGTACTGTCGAGAGCGGTACGTAGTCGACCTGGTCCCAGTCGACTTAGTTGTCAATAGCTGCATTCTTGCTGCATGGCGACAAGGTTGCAAACAGTGAGTAGCTCGTATATTTTTTCTGTTAATTTACTTTTTAATAGAAAAACTATCTAGAGATCGAATAAGTTTCCGACGTCAGTGTTCCGTTCAGTTATAGCGTGGCTGCCTTCAAGAGCAATGTGGATAAGTACTTACTGAACTAACGTGTACCATCGATCGACCACATCTTTACTTTATGGTATCGGGGTGGTATAGGTGGGATCGAGGTCAAGCGCTGGTTTATTAAACATAAAAAATGTTTAGAATGAATAAACTTAAGTGGCCGTACCTTTTCTCGATGTAATGATTATGATTGATAATGATTTCCCGATGTACAATAATAAAACTATTATCTAAAAGACTTGCGCAAGGGCGACCTTATTGCTATGAGCAATCTCTTACAGGCAACCCAGTGAAATACTATTCAAATAATGGTACAATTTACATAGTGTTAATTAGGTAAATTTATGATCTATTTCAGACCGGGCCGCTGTCCAGTTTACAACGTAACATCTGGATCCATCAACCCTCTGCAGTGGGGTCAGTTCACACGGCTCTGCATTAAATGGGCGAGGGAAAATCCCACCAAGTAAGTCCTTTTTAGTAATATGAAAGAAATGTCAACTTTTATACCAATGCTGCTTGTAATTAAATTGCAGTGTTAGTATATCAGTACGGAATTATACAAAAACACTAATTTTAGCGACGTTTCATAAAATCTGGCGCAATTTGTACCTAGTTATTTTTTTTTTATTTTCGTGAGTAAACTGTAAATGTTTGGTGATAATTTGGACATTTTGTTTGTGTTTTTACACAATGTTATTTTTACAGATACGTCATGTGGTATCCGAATTTCTCCTTTACCGAGTCCCGTTTTATGAATACATTTTGGGAGATATCTTGTCACTTCTTGCCAGCCTTCCTCTTCGATATGTTGCTGAGAGCACAGGGCAGGAAAGCTATGTAAGTTATTAAAATCAAAATAAGGCAAAAATAAAAGAATTACACTTGCTAGCACCTTAACCTTTTAAATATTAATTACTAGCTTTTGCTCACGACTCCACCCTCGTTGAATTAAAAAACAAAAGTAAATAGCTTATGTATTCCAGACTATCCCCTACATCTATGCCAAATTTCATAGAGATCCGTTCAGCAGTTTAGGCTACAAACTCTAACAAACATCCATCCATCATAACTTTCGCATTTAGAAGATAAGAATGATGATCATGAAAGTTTTTTTTTAATATCTCTTATCCGATTAATTGTATTTTTAATCTTTTCAACTCGCAGAATGATGAAGTTAGCTCGCCGATTCAAAATGGCGGCGGCTACAGGAGAGTACTTCGCGAACCACGAATGGCAATTCGGCATATCGGAACTCACAGCTCTTCACGCTGAAGCGAACTGTGCGAGCGACTCCAGCGCGTTCCCCCACTGGCCTGCTCAATTCAACTGGGATGCTTACATCGGAGCGTACATGTTGGGCATACGGCGATTCATATTGAAAGACAGCGTTGAATCACTGCCGAATGCGAGGTCAAAATTAAAAAGGTTTGTAATGTAACTGTAATACTACTATTTAGAGCGGGCGCACACCATTGACTCTATCGCACAACTGTTGTGCGACTGTCGTTTGTTTCGCAGCTAATTCAACTGTTTAGTTGCTCCAAATAAGCTCAAAATCAAAGCGAGATTAAACAGTTATGCGAAAGTTTAGTCAATAGTGTGCGCACGCTCTTAGGTAACAAGAATCTATAAAATTAAGTTTTTTTTTTAAATATAAGGTGACAAGGGAGTAAATGGCCAAATAATTGGTTGAAATTACGTAGGTAACAGATTGCTACTTTTATTCGTTATTTTTGGTTGTAGTATCTATCAAAGTTACCGTAGGGTTCCACTACCACAATACGTTTGCCTTTTACTATGATAATGAGAGAATAATTTCATTAGATTCAAACCATTTGTACGTGTTTTAATTTTGAATTTACTTAATTCCACGTTGAAGTGCTTTTACTTAGTTTTAATTTTTTTTATTATTGTTGTATTTTTTAACAGATTATACTGGGTGCATCGAATGTTCCAAGCTGCTACCGGATATTATCTATTCAGATTCTTAGCTGGGCGTTTACGGTAGAATGTGGTAGAAATAGGTAGTATCAACGTATAACTTAGATGTGACATTGTAAGAATTATTATTGATAGTTTTAAGCGAGACCATCTAAGTCTTATAAATCAATGTTTTAATAACTTAGAAATCAAACAAACAGGACAGATTTTAGTAAAACTGTGTAGTTATTTTGCCTAATATGAATTTAAATATTGAGAAACTTTTCAGCGTAATAAAAGGGATTCTATAATAGCAAATATCCAAAGATAAAAAAGCATGAGTATAGTAACATGAAAAATAAAATTAGTTACAAAGTGTACCAGTTTTTTTTTTGTCATTAAAAATTATGAATATAATTTGGGTCTTACAAAAACAAATAATATTTGAAAATGGTGTTAGGATTCAAAAATTCAATTATACGACATAAAATAATTTTATTTAGTTAAATTCGAAAGTTTTTAAACAAATCTGATCAATTTTCTGTTTTCGTCTATGTGAACATAAACCGAAGTGATTGCCTACATATGTCAGATCCAAGTAAAGTGCATAGATTATTTTTTCTAACTTATTTAACACTATTACATTGGTTACCTCACTTGTGTGATTTCATCTTTAACAATGTGACACTCGATTATCGCTATCGCAGATCGAAATAAAAATATATAAAAATAATAATAATAACTTTTATTTCAAGCTGTATATATATTATGTTAGTGACAAAACAGAATATATTCATTTTTTTTTACACTTCAAAATTCAGAGAACAGAGTTCAACTTTAGTCAGCTGTTAAGGTATCGACAGTCAGTCCTGCCGGCTATCGTGTGGAGAATGATATTGGAGCTGGATAAATAACAAAAATATGGATCACAACTTTGGATAAGTCACGAATTTTGAGACATTTCATCGATTAGTTGCGATATCGATAGTCGGAAGTCACTTTGATTAGGAAGGAAGGACGCGGGAGATGGCAATCGGAAATAGAAACAGTACGAGTATAATGCAAATCAATACTGCATATAATTCTGTCCGCCGCTGCTGTACCGTTTGCCGTATGCCGTATCACGCGAAATTGCACCTTAAACCTAACGACATTAGTATCCAATTCTATTTATAAATATCAAATACCTTTAATTTAATAATTTTAATATCTTTATAAGTTATCTGTTTTGTTTAAAGCAAATTCCAGTATCATTTTAACCGTATGTCGATAAAAAGTGTCCTTTAATTAAAGTGTTTATTTGGTTATTGAATATTTGAAAACCCACACGTGTTTAATTAAATATAATGATGTAAGTGTTAAATAAACTGTATATATAACATTTTTTTTTGATTTATTTTCGTCAACTTCCCGATACTTCCGAGGCTTCTGATTACTTTTTGGTTTCGTTTTTGTAGTAAATTCCGCGTTTTGTTTATATTTAAGGTGGGGTATTTATTTAGGAAAATTATTTAAATAAAAAAGGATATCAAATATGAATATTTTCATTTTATTAAAAAAAATATAAAAACCTTGTTTCTAAAATTTTTATAATGCATTCTAAAATTAAGACTAATTTTACACTCAAACCCTTATGTATAAGTAATTCAACACTTATAAACATTGATATAGTAATTATATCAAAATATTCATTGTCATTAAAAATTATTTTATCTGCAGAAAATTCAGCTTAAATTTTGATTCGTTTCTCGTATTATTTATGTATATTATACAATTTCATCTATCAGTCTTAATTTTTATTTCAATGGGATACAATTTGTAGCATAAATCATAACACGTTAATGCAAAGAAGGACATCTAAAAACAGCTTATTTTTTACTTTGTTATCTAACTTACATTTTATATACAATCATATTCATAAAAAATGACAATCACAACGAAAAGCGGCCTCTAGCTGCTGCCATCTATTGGTGCCAAATATCAGATGCTGGTGCCAACTATAGCAGGAGTGTCCTTATAGCCGACAGTAGCAGTGTACAAAGATGAACACCAACCACTCAACCAATAGAAAATCAATCCCCAAAATAGACATCGGACGACCAGATCGACGATCCACATGCTGAAATAAATACAATGTAGTAATTAAATAAGAATCCAATAGACCCAAATGTACAGTTGGATATATTTACAAAACTTGTAAAACATCCGGTTGCAAAAACATGTATCAATTTTATACGGACAAAGGAGCATATGTTTACAAAGCTACTACATTCTGGTTACAGCTTACTGTACTCACATATCCATGAACGAATACGAATTTAATATATTTTCACTTATTAAAACTATTAAAATTATTAGCTTCGAAGAAAAGAGTTCAGTTGGACTTTGCATAAGATCTGTTTAGTCTTGCTTTGATTCTTATGAGCTTATTTGGAGGTGACCTCCCTCCATGATTTTTAGTTGTGGAACCAAACAGTTGAATTTGCTGCGAAACAATTGACAATCGCTGTGCGATAGTTTAGTCTAAGATGTGCGCCCGTTTTAAGTATATTATTGGATATTTTCTTAATTTAAAAACCATAGTCTATAAGCTAAAGAACCTTATTAACTTTAGATATTTGTATGTTTAGAGTAAAATTGACTTACACCATCATGTGCCTCCTGGCGGCGGGAATGGTATCTTCTGGCTCTTTCAGGATATATTTACGAGCAGCTCTGATGCAGTCTTCGAAATATTTCGATATGTCGAGACCTGAAAATTGTAACGTTTGTATAACGTACGAGTATGTACAAGAAAGTAATGAGATTGAATGGCTACAAAGGTTGAGGGAGACCGAAGAAAGTATAAATGAATTGATTTTTTTATACCACAAAATTCTAAACGAGCAAGCGATCACCTGACTGCCAAAATGACGAAGCGACCACTGCCCATAGACATCCGCAATTGCAGATGCGTTGCCTACCCTTACTTGGTGGAGGAGACGCATGTAAAGAGGATATATCCCCTTCCTATGTATCTCCTGCATCGTCAAATCCACTTTCCTTTGCCATGATTAGCTTACGAGAAAAGGGTGAAAATGGAAAACCTTTTTGAAAGAGGTCATAAGAAATATGTCTGAAAGAGCTACTTTGCTTAAAAGGGAATAAAGAACATGATTTCTTACCAATAGCATCTACTTTATAATCCCGTCTCTCCCTAGTGTTGAGTTTCCTGCGTACAGTTTGTGCGATATCAGACTTGAAGTCCCACTGGTTGTTAGTGTAGTACTCGAACACATCAAAACCTTTACTTATACGACGGTGTACTCGCATTAATCTGTAAAAAACAAGTAATAATGCCTTAAGTAAAACTATTAAATACGAGCTGTTCCCGTGCGGCTTCATCCGTATAAAATTATAAAAACCAAAGAGCATATAAGTAGGACTTTGACAAAGACCTTCAACTCTAATGACTCTTGTGGTAGAAAGAGAACTCTTGACGATAGAGTGAGAAAGCTTGCTCATAATAACTTAACAAAATTTAATGTCATGGCCATCAAAAAGTCCGTTCATGGCATACAAAATAATTTTTGTTCGAAGTTTCGCTAGCCTGATAAAAACTTTATTTAAAAGTTTATATTTGTGAAATTTTCAATGGAAAATGTCAAAATTCAAGTGCTCAAAAAAGTATGTAAGAAATAAGTATAAATTATTATATCTACTGTTAGTAAATTTTTTACATAATTGCCAAATTTCCATTTTTATAATAAAGGACATTTGAAAGTCGCGTTTAAAATGCAAACAATACTTAACATTCATTTATTTAAATTGTAAGAAAATACCTATTTAATGTAAAAATAAAATGAAATGGAAGTGAATACATAATTTGACATTGTGCAAAATAAACTTACACTGGTTTGTAGCCAAGACAAAATAGTAGGGTATCTAGAATGATCGCTGGAATCCAGTGGAAGAAAAGAACGCATATATTATGATATAGCCTAGAATGTTTCATCGAACCTCCAGGGTACCTGAAAGATATGCAAAAAAATACGTTATCACAGAGAATAAGCCAAGAAAACTCGAAAAGAATTCTTTTACTATTTTTCTGGTTGACTTTGATTGACTATTGGATCTATTTAGTGGTATTTCTGTTACTAGAACGGGCGCTCAACTATGACTAAATTATCTCAAAACAATTGTGCGATTGTCGATTGTCTTGCAACCAATTCAACTGTTTAGTTGCACATGTGCATATAACCTCATAGGAATCAAAGCGCGACTAAACAGTTGTGCGATAGGAAAAGGCGTGCGCTGTAAATATTAACTCACCATACAACACCATTTAAAGGCACTCGGTTCATAATAATATCTCTGCCTGCATCGATCATTTCAAGCCATGTCACCTTAATCTCAGCGGAAGATGTGAAGTTGATTACATTTGACTTTTTATCACTGGAAAAATCAGACAATTTAAAAACAAATACATGAAAACAGAGTGTACAAAAACTGTAATTACATTTATAATCTGTATACAGTATGTTTAAATTCTCCGAAAAATTTAACAAAAAATATTTCCATGCTGTTCTTTCATCTTAAAAAATCTGAGATAGGCTATTTTTTTTAGTGTTGTTTATCAATGAAATAAATGAACAAAACTTATACTATATCAAAATGCAGAAACAGAAATTAAGCTATATGTCTATAGAAATAGAGTTTATATTTACCCGCAGTGGAGGTAGTTCCATGCCATTATCATGATACCGTTTATAAAAACATCGACAGGCAGATAGTCAGCGTAACTGTTGCTCTTGCAGTACATAGATCTTATGACTCCTTTACCAGCACCTTAAAAATCAAGAGACATTATACAGTGTGCTTAAAACACCTGTTCTTTTGTACTTTATCTGTACTGTACTATAAGGACCTTGCGTAAACACGTCTGTATGTCCCTACGGGGTTTACCCACAAGTTACCTACAAGTTTTTAAAGTTTTATAAATGTGGATATAATTATGAAGCTGACTGTACATAATGTTTTTTGATTTCATTAATTTTCTTAGAAAGTAATACAGATATTGCATGCTTTAGAAAAAATGTACATTTATTTTCGTTTCAAATGTCGAAGTCTATAAAACGATCTTTTCGTTGAAAAATATGAAAGCAATATTTTAAATGTAAATTATATGATAGAAACATGCCTAATACTTTAACATATATTTTTGTTGACTTAAATACATATTAAAACGTCTTTATTTGATTTAAATAATTGTTCTTTTTTACTTTTCATGTGAACTCATTTGTTCTGAGTATCTGGCCGGATATCCAATAAATTGCTTTAAAGTGTGTTGCACTAGCACACTCGAAAGGCGAGATTCGAACTATCGATCGCAGATCGATAGTCTGTATCCTAAACCATAAGGCTATTGCCGCTATAATTTTTTTATTAGTTGAACGATAGTTTAATATCAGGTGTGCTCTTACAAGACCTGCTTTAGTCTCTTATGAAAGAGCAATCTCTTTAATTAGCAGGTATGGGGCGATGGTAACTCGTACAAACCAAGGTTACCAAATGTTTCGCCACCACCAACCGGTCGTAGGCATTTTAGAGCTTCGAATATTTCAACGAATTTTCAGAGACAGAACTGTTTAGTTTATTTACATAGATTATAAGTATGTTTGTAATAAATATTCTCGTAACTGTTCAGCATTTTATCAACTGAATAATTAATAACTTTGAACAGTTTTTGTAGTTGCGACAGTAATTTAAATAAAGCAAGCATCTTATTGATTAAAAAACTATTTCTAGTAGTAATGTTAAGAGACGGTCTTACAAATTTCATGTCGATCACACAAGTCCTTCTCAGAATATCTATTAAAAACTAACAACTTCATCTGTGTGAAATTAAAAGTAAAAAAAAATTAGCCTAATTACACTCAGTAAAAATGGGGCGTTTTATTGGTGAAAGAATTTTTGGATTCGGCCCATTAGTTATTATTTTTTTAAAATACATACAAAGATACAAATCATTTTTTTTTTTATTATATTAGGATAGAAAATAAGTTTACCAATAAGAAGACCAGTAGGGCCATTGATATTGTCAGTCCAGCCTGGTACAGGCTCCTGCCAAATTGGTATTACTGTAATAAAATTAAAAACTTTACAATATCTACTAACACTATAAAGAAAATCAAGTCACAAAATTATGAGATTTACCGATAGAAGGACGTAAAATGATAAGAGGAATGTGCTCCATAGCTTCCACAGCTAGAGCTTCGCCCAGCGCCTTCGTGAAGGCGTAAGAATTCGGCAATTTGCTCAGTAACCTGTAAAATATGTCATATAGTACATTTTGCTTTATATTTTATTTGACCTATTTACGAATAATAAAGAAAGGAAAGGTATACACTTAACTGCAAAAAGAGGCGGTACAATTTTTTAAATCCGATTTCATCCAAAATGTTAAAGAGTTACGATATGGAAACGTTGCTAATATACATAAAATTGATGAAGTATTAATGTTAAAAGTGTACTACTTAATTTTGACATTATGTATATACATAGCTTCAAAAAGGTTTTATTACATTGTTTTTCTTAACTTCTATATAATGTTATAAATTCCTTACTTTGGTGTCAACAAACCCATGGACTCTTCGTCTATCCATTCCGCGATTTGTATGACCTTGTGAGGGTCAGCTGGCGGAGGGTAAGGTTTCTCTTCTAAAAGTTTCTCATGCAGATGACAGTAGGCTGTTGATACATGGAAGAAGAGCTGGAAATTAGAGTTCAGATGTTATTACTAGTTCAATCTGAAAGGAATATTTAAGACGTTCGAGAAATTTATGACCATAGATACCATCAAAGTTAAAAAAGAGAGAGTAGAGAATAGAGATGCATAAAGGGAAAAGAAAGTGTGGTAAGGAAAGAGACAAGAACTCTGTTATCTAATCATTCTAGTTTCAACTTACCTTTAAATTCTTACATTCCTTAGCAAGTTCTAATATTAATTTAGTTCCTCGAACATTAAGTAAAACTGCTTTACGTAATTCTTCATCGAACCTGTAACAATTATTATTATTTATATCATCTTAATTATCTTTAACTATTAAGTTATTACTTGCATCATATCTTAAACTTTTTACACCATCATCATTTAGATTCATGACAATTTTAAAATTTACGCACCTATGGCCGGTTTCATAGCTACTTTTAAGTATTCATTAGCGACTTGAATTTTACTCTTTTGAAACTCAGGGCACTAACACTAATGAATCTACAAGATTAATATTAAATCAATGGAAACTTCAGAAACCGAGCACTAGATAGTTATTAAGTACTCTTGTACCTGATAGTGGCCGCAGCGTGAATGATGAAGTTAACTTCTTGGATAATGAACTGTCTGTCAGCATCGCTTAGTCCAAGGTCAGGCTCGATGACGTCACCTGTCACGATATGCATCTTCTCCAAGAGAGGAGCCACGCCTCCACGAAGGTTACGTACCTTTTCGAACAACTGTAATACAGATAATTAAAATTAACTTTAGTTTTAATTTAATATTGTGACCTAATAACTTATATGGCATTTGTTTGCCACTGATACTTAATGCTGTAAATATGTATGAAAGAATCGAGTGTTTTAAAAGAATTGAAGTGTACAAAACTCGATGTTAGTTAATTTACAATTAACAAAACACTAATAAGCCAAATAATTTCAAATGTAAAATAGTAGAAGAGTAGGAGATAAATATGTGTACTATATTTTTCATAACATTCCATACCAAAGTTTAACAATCGTAAGTCATAGCAACTAAAATCTATGTCGAAAACTGCCTCCATTAAATGTTGCTAGAAAGTCCTCGTAGAGCCTAGCGAATTACGCATCTAATGTCCTTGACTCAAATAAATCTTTACTAACAAATAGAAATCATCTTCCAAACACTGCAGTATCCAGTATATTATAAACTAGTAGTATATGTATCTAGTCAAAAATGTACATATGTATTTGAGCCTATATGTCACGCTTTCGTCATAAGTGAGTAGTGGAAGAAATAAAACATTGGCCAACAGCGGCGCATTACGAAACGTTTAGGCAGTTTGCCGCTGTGAAGAAATTATACTACTGACGTCGAAGCTGGTTTAAGTCCACATATTTTACAGCTGTAGATTGAATATCAAAACCAAAACTGGCGAAATATAATCCAGAAATTAATACATTTATTCATAGCATATATTTATTTAAAAAAAAAACAATAGCGTACAAATATAAAAACGTAAACATCTAGTATTACGTGACGTTAAAGCCAATGATAGGTTTTTGTTTGAGCTTAAAAAACATAAATATAATATAATTATGAATACTTAGTAGAAATATGAAAAAAAACTTAGTAAATATACGTCTATTACCTTTGAAAATGAGAGAACAATGTTTTTGTACAGCAGTGGAAACTAACAATGGTTTCGACAATTGTATATTGCTAAACTGCAAGTGCATTCAACTCTGCAATACTCAAGTAATGCATGAAAGTTTTAATAAATATTGATACGAATGTTCTCAACAACTAGAAATATACGCAACATAAGTGCACAATTTATTACAAGCTGGAATGAATTAGATAAATTTTAATGCTTTATTCTGACAGAGTTCATTTTTATCTACCGGTTTTTGAAAGTTATGTGTACCTGTTACATTATTACATAAACTTTTTTAAATTGCACAAAAACATTGTCAGAATTTAATGTATAAAAAATATGCGTTTTTGCTAATAACTCTGAGTGGATGAAGGGTGACTGTAGATTTATATTCGGCACGGTCTTTGTTCATCTTTATTGCAATTGTTTGAATGAAGTTTTTTGTATAGATTTGAAGAAAAACAATTTAATATAACCTAATCCTAATTTCAAAAGCATCACGCAAATGCGTTTTACTACAATACACGGTCTAATTCGCGAGGTAACGCATTTCCTTCCACAATTCGACTCGCAACCGCTTAATGCGTGTCTTCATTTGTCGCAATCGTCAACAAGTATAAAGTAATGATACAGCGGCAGTCTATAATATAAAAAGCAACTTTTTGCTTCTATGGTTGCATTAAAATCTTTCAATAAGGTTAAATTGGAAGACCAGACACATTAAAGTATCAAACGCGATATCGCTAAACAATAAAGCATAGACGTATATTTTGAGCATCGGTAGATCAGGGGTTTATTTATGTTTGAGCACTTGATTTGTAATCCACGGGTCCTTTGTTCGAATCTTGACATGTACCAATGTCATTTTCAATTTTATATGTACATAATTTACCCGACGTTTTTAAGGTAAAGGAAAACATCGTGATGCGACCTGCATATCGGCGAAGAAATTCAAAGATATGTGTGAAGTCAACCCGCAGTGGGCCAGCGTGGTTGACAAAAGCCTAGTCACCCTGACTTAGGGTAGACTCCGAGCCACTCAGAGGCGACATATAGTAAGCTAGTGATGTATATTTTAATACTTATATTTAGTTTAGTCAATTGGAATATAATCTCTAAGTTTTAACCTTGGAATATGAAACAAATGCAATAGTATTACGCAATTGGGAATCCCCTCAGTAATGTGGCATAACAAATTATGGACATTATGTTTTTTTAATTTAAGTCATTATGCATCTAATAGATGTACACTAACTGAACTATCATTATCATACGTTTCCACTAATGAAAATCAGTACAAAAACACTCTTTTCTCTCTCATTATCTATATTAATATTATAAAGGGAAAAGATTTGTATTTTTGTATGTATTTTAATAAATCGATAACTACAGGTCTGATTTGAAAAACTCTTTTACCATTAAAAAGCTACGTTATCAACCAATATCATAGGCTACACTGTTTTATTATATTTTTAATTTCACGCAAGCAAAGTCGCGAGTAACGCTAGTCTCTGAATAAACTGAGACGACAAAATATTTTGCATGAGCAAGTGATAAAGTGATAAAGTTTGTTGTATAAAATACACACTATTACAAATTATACTTTGAATAAATTCTAAAGCTACAAAAAAGACATTTACAAATATTACTCACATCATCATTTAGTATTTCTTCAAGTCGTTGTTTAGGTAATTTGCCCTTTTTCTCGCGTACAAACAGGATTATCTTTCCAATATCTGGACATTTTCTGAAAAGGAATTAATTCTTTAAAATAAATGTATGCTGTTGACAACAATAACAAACATCAAAATGGTACAAAGTATTCAAGCGGAAAAGGATTCAAGCGGTTTCTTCAATTTCATAAGAAATTGTAGACATTTATTTCCAAGTAATATCATTACCATTACATAGCATCTCGTTTTTAATTCTGCATTGATATAAATTATAGACTATAATTAATCTAAACTTTATGATTATTATGATAACTATAGAGTCAGTTTTCCATTGTTCTCTACGTCCCATTTAACTTGTGATTGCACGCAAGGATACTATTTGCATAATGTTGTTCACGACAATTATATCAATGTCAGAAAATCTCACTTGATTTATTTTAATTGCATTAAACGATAAATAAAACTAGTGTTTATCACTTATTACTATTTTTTCGAATATAATTCTTTGACTACCTGAGCAACTTCTCAACAAGAACCTTCCCCATGAAACCAGTGCCTCCAGTAATGAACACATTCATCCCGCTGAAAGTTTCAGCGAGGCGGTCCGGCATCGCGTCAACCTCGGTCTCCGTGAAGCCTTCTGCAGACATCTTGAAGGCTGTAAAAATAACAAGTAAACAAGCCAATGAGTAATTTCATCACACAAAGTACTACACTAATTTGGCCACCAGTCATCTGCTCGAAAACAACTTTACTAATCTTATATTGTAAATGCAATAGTTTGGATGGATGTTTGTTAGAGTTTGTAGCCTAAACGGATGAACAGATGTCGTTGAAATTTGGCACAAATATAGAACATAGTCTGGAAGTACACATAGGCTACTTACTAAGTTTTTTTTTTAATTTGCGCCAACGGAGTCACAGGCGAAATGTAATAAATCATATTGACAAGACTAGGTCCATTAAATTCGGCAGAAAAACAGATAGTTATTTTTGTCTTTTATCTAAATAATGTACAAATAACAGTCATCATCAAATAAGTACTATTCGAGTATAAGTGATCAAGTATTAGCTTTACTTATTAAACAGCTGGTGACGGAATTGAAAGTGTTAATAGAATCCATCGCAATCTTAGTGACGTAACAACCGTTTGAAAATATTAAGGGCAAATGATTAGTCAAGACGGCATACCATTGACGTATTCACCTACCCATTTCTCACTAAAGCAGTATGCTTTAGCAATTAAATTATTTCTTCGAAATTGAACATAGTTTATTTAGGAGATAAACACAAAAAAAGAAACTATTAAGCTATCGCACGTCTCTTTAGTCCCGCTTTAATTCCTATGAGCTTATATAGGTGTCCACCCAACTCAATTTTTAAATGTTCTACTAAACAGTTGATTGGGCTGTGAAACAATTGATGATCGAACTACAGTTGTGCGACAGTTTAGTCAAAGCTGTGCACTCTTATAGTCTATAAAGGATGATAATTCCTCGTTGCTTAAACGTTGTTGAAATGTAACTTAGCAAGTTTCGACAGTACTTAGTCTACATAACAAATAGAGCGAATCTTACACTGATGTACACTTATAGACCACGGACCATACAAACTGTACCGAAATTATGTAATCTTTTAGGTAACTCTTGGTTTAAAGTGATTATTAAAAAAAAAATTGTCTGCTCGCATGTGAGATTTATTACACATCGGAAAATAGACTTGGAACTCTGACGTCATTGGTTTTGATGTGATTGTGGCTGTGTAGTAAACGACCGTAACTAACAGGGGTAGGTATAGACCACGGACTTATAGTTGTTGTGGTCCTAGTAGAACACTCTGGTCTCTCTCACATTCATACTACTCACCTATAACACTGTCTGTTCTACTCCCACCGATGTACCTATTCACAGCCTGAGTATGTTTATATATTCCCTTCCCAGTTGCTTTTATGGAGTTATAAAAGTGCGTTCTCTAGCGCACGCATATGACATAGAACTGCCCAGACCTTGACATTATGTTTGTTGAAACTGATTACGACATTTCTTTCTTCATAACATGTCACTACGTCAAGATTTGAAGATTACGCAAAAATTCTTTTGGACAAGAAATTATCTGACAAAGATATGCCTTGTGTTATCTTTTCAAAATCTGTGCATTGTTTTTTAAATGGCAGGTTTAAATGTCATCGAGTCGAACAACTAACTAACTAAGCTAAACTTAGTTTTGGAGGCTTAATCGATTAGTCAATCATATCATATAAATATTATAGTTGCGAAAGTTACGATGGATGGATGTTTGTTAGCGTTTGTAGCCTAAAAGGCTGAACGGATCTCCATGAAATTAGGCACAGGTTTAGAGCATAGTCTGGAAGAACACATAGATTACCTTTTAATCTGGGAATAGTTACGGTTCCCTTGTAATTCATTAATTTAGTTTTTTAATGTTAACTCGAACATTATGGAACGGTTCAACATATCGTATTGAAATTTGGCACAGATATAAAACAATCCATCAGCCAGTGGTGGGAATAGCCAAGACCATAAAGCAATCTTAAACTCTCTAAATAAGGTTCGAACCCCCTAACATGTCAGTGCCTGAAACTTCCATAATTTGTTACGAACTGCATTGCACTTTAGAAAATGTTTATTTTTATTTAAATCCCTGGAATACCACAATAACTTTATCTTAATATTTTATGAACCCAATCAAAAATCTACGTAGAAAAGGGAAAAGAGTGAGGGAGAGAGAAGAGAAACAAAACAAAAGAAAAACAAACGAATTAGTTAGTTTTTAGTACGCTCATCACGTATTCTTTGAATTGATAATTTACATCCATACCGAGACTTCCGCAACCTTGGCTAGCGTTGACCCAAAACACTGGCACTTTAGTCGCTAAACCAGAGCTATTTTAAATTAAAAAAAAATAATGTTAACAGTAACAATGTAATGTAACTTTCATAATTAAAAGTTTTAATTTCGTGCCACTCCTGTCTTCAACAAAGTCAAGCTCGTTTTGGACCTAATCTTTATTATGCAATTCAATTATTGCTGGAATTTCTATTTATATGAGATTGTACCCATAGGTGTTTATATGTTTTTATTATTCAAATGACATTATAACTGCCATTTATAGATTAATGCATTCTTGATCAAATTACACAATAAGTCAATAGGTAGTGTAGTTAGATTCACCTATCATATAACAAATTTGATTTTAATAGAAACAAAACATTTGCAATTTGCCTATCATCTTACTTATAATAAAGTTTTTTTTTATTGTAAACAAAACAATTATAATTACAATTATTAATATCAACTCTTTTTAGAGCCTTTGATACTGGCACACAAGAAATTAAACAGCAACCTTAACAATATTGAAAAATAACGTATTCTATATTCAAAAATATTAAAAATAAAGCTCTACTCACCGGTTATTTCGATTAATCTATAGACACGTTTAACTGGACTGCAAGGAAAATCTTAACTGAGCGGCCCATACCGCGCGTGTTGCAAAATCGCTTTTGCAAGGTTTGGTAACGACTTCAATCTACGTATTTACTCACGCGCCTTGCTGTTAACCGGAGGTGTTCGCGTTTTGCAGATTTTATCATCTTACTGTCGAAATATAACATTCTAAGGTTAAGGCAACAGGTAAGTGGGACAAAAACGTGTTCAAACATTTGTAACAACTATTAAATTTTTTCCTGTTACCGACACTGGGTAATTAGAAACTACAACTTTCAAAATGTATGTTATTACGCATTTTGATAAGCATTTATATCCAAATAATTACAGTTAATAAAAGTAAAATAGAGACGTAGTTATTAATTTTAAAATCAATAAGCCTTATTGATTGTACCAATATCCTGTGACACTACGGAATATTGACAATTCAGGTTACAATACAAATTAACCAAAATACATACATACCCGCCCCTTCTCCGCCTAGCTCGTATCCCATAAAGGGGTCAGCGTTCTTAATTATTCTCTTCTACTTAGGTCTTCGTCTTTGTCTACTTGGTTCTAACTCTTTCTGACATCTTTTCACATTGTTTTAAGATATAGAGACATATATACCCTCACCGTTCCACTTTAATCAATTTATAATTCTTTACTTATATTGTAAGATGGAAATATTTATATTTTCGTATGTATTAAAAATAAATCAAAAACTACTCAGCAGATTTAAAAAATTCTATCACCATCAAAAACTACGTTACCAGTGAGTAACATAGAATATGTTCTTGTATTATTTTTTAATTTCACGAGGACGAAGTTGCGAGGAATAACTAGTCAATAAATACAAGTAGAATAAATTATTTTAAACTCTTTGAAGTAAATTTAAATTAATTAATACGGTTTTGTAAATCACCTTTTACGAGTACATAAATTATGTGTTTGTGTATCTGTTTAATATAATTATACTCCACTCAAGTAACTATAAAACAGCAAAAAAATTAACATTATCATCAATAGCGCATTTCAATGTCACTTCTAAGAATACGACATAAAAACGGAACAATCGATTATGTTAGGTCGACAATGTTCGCAAACTACGTATTGTACAACTTACGAGAGAAATAAATGGTTTTAAAAAAGTATCTTTTGAGGACTTAGCACGAAAATTTGCGAAATATTCAATAACGTTATCGAATTTGTATTGGTTATATGCAGCGCCCCCTATACATGGTATAGTACACCAACAAACTTAAAACAAATTTTTATCGAAGATGTTACGAGTATTTTTCGTATTAATCTCAATTTATCACTGAGTGACATGTTTAAAACAAGTAAATAGACTAGCGAATTATATTTCCATTTAGCATAATTTTAGTATTCTCTCGCCTCATCCACAGTCATAAATAAAACGAGGAATTAAAAATTAAATATATTTAATTCAGATTTTAAAACAAGGTGAGATCTTCCCAAACGGGATCTAAGCGACATAAAACTCGGCATAGAATTCACATGTGATCATGTTGCTTATATTGTAAATAACATTTCTATATATATTATTGATTATGAGGTATTTTCTTCGTTCCATACGAAAGGCTCCAATCTTTTGTTCTCAGGTAGTAAAAGATTCAGTTCTTCGATGTCTTGTAATGACTGTAAAGAAAAATGTATATCAGAATATTACTCCGACGTTTAGATGGATGGATGTTTGTTAGAGTTTGTAGCATAAACGGTCAAACGTATTTCCATGAAATTTGGTATAGTTGTAGAGGATAATCTGGAAGAACACATAGGGTACCTAATTTTTTATTTCCACACGAAATTATAGTGAAATCTGTCACATTCTGGAGATATGTAATAACAAACATCTATCTAAACTATAGTATAACGCATTTCCATTAGTAAGAAGTAAGATAACTTCTTAAAAGACTAGAAATGGTAACTAACCTGGTTGACGAGAGACCTGCATCTGGATAAGTGGTGTGCGACCTCTCGCACGCGCGACAGCCGCTCCGCGTGCCGCGCGTTCGCTCTCTGTCTATCCACCAACAACGAATAGAGACGGGAGATCTCCGCATCTATCTATTGAAATATCACAATTACATAACACATTTTTAGATTAAATGTAAGGATAGGCAAAATTTAAAGAAATAATATACTGAAGTTTCATTTTAAATAAATAATAATTTAAGCAAGTTTCGGCTTAATAGAACACTTCTTTTGTCACCAACTTCTCATTAAGTGTGAGAGAGATATAGACCAAGTTAAATTCGACTATAAATATTTCGCTAAAATTTTACTTTATTTATTGACAGATGAACAAGTGACCACCGCATTATGAAAAAAACAGCGAAGTCACCTACACATGCAAGCATTTTCAGAGGATTTGCCTATCCTTAAAAAACTGTGGTATGCACATCCCCTGGCTATGCGTCCCATCCTCCGTGAAATCAACTGCCGTTCGCATTCTTGTAAGAAAAAGGATAGATTAAACTTAGAACTAGGGTATGCATACTCATTAGAGGAAATTCTGAATTGCTCCCAATTGATGCTTGTCTTCCATGTGGTCGTGATGTTGTTTCAGGCTTTGTTTTGAACAATCTACACACCTCTTTAACTTTAGAAGCTAGCGTGAGTTCGTCAGCGGCAATGGGCTGTGCGCAGGCGGAGAGGTGCGCCTGCAGCCGCGTCGTCATACGAATCCACGGTCGATAATCTAGTCCTACAGTACACAAATGTATTTAACAGATACAATATACAAATATTTACTAGCTGTTCCCGTGCGGCTTCATCCGCATGAAATTATAAAAAATGATTTTATTGTTTACATTTGTCAAATTATCAATAGCAAATGTCAAAATGACGACATGACAAACGTTGGCAATCTTGCTTTCTTGATGTTTTCAACAACTTATGGTCTCTTTCCCACATTAGGGTTTTTATTCAAGATATTTACCCCTAAGTTCAATTGCGTAAAAATGTATAGCCTAAAGTGTGACGTAAGTGTAGGGCTTTTTATTAAAAAAAGAATTATTCAATAACATACTATAATTGCTGACATCGTAGGCAACAAAGAAGTGTGTTTTTACACTTTATTACAATAGTATAGTATACATAACAGCTAATTGAATCACACAATTACATTGGAATATGATAAATAAGCATACACAAAAGTAATAAAGCTGTTTGGACAAACCGCAATGTTTACAAACACTTATAATTCCATTTAATTAATGTGTTAAAAAAAATTAAATCTTTTAGGAACTTAGCTTGAAATTATTGAATAAATTTATATAACCACTCACCAGCTATCACTTCAGGATCACGAGCACCGGGCAAACCAAGGGTACCCCTCATGATGGGGAGAAATGTAGGAATTTCCTGGAGATTTAAATAAAAAATATTAAGCAACAAGGTACCGTCTAACCATATGACATCTAAATATTAAAAATAACAGTATTTGGGTTATTCAAAATTAATTATACAAATAAAGTAAAAAAGTCATTAACTCATATAACCAAGATCTCGGAACCTACAAGAAATTTGATATGAGTAAACCATAATCAACTATACTGGTCCAATTTGTTTGGTTTCATACACCTAACAATTTGTTAGCAAAATACCTGCAATCTTTGTATATCTTCATCCAACTGTGTATCTGACGCAGGTTTAACAACAACAATATCCCTGGCACGTTTGGTCTTCCGTGCCTGCAGACTCATCTGACGCCTCTGTAGTAGAGACTTTTTATTCTCTGCCATTCTTTGATTCTTTGACGAATGTTTGGGAGAATCTGTAAAATATAACAGACTAAAAAAAATGAAATCATTGTTTTAAAGAATATTGGTATTAAATTAAAAAAGTTAAATTTCTTATGAGAATAATAAAAAGATGTCACTGATTTTTCCATAATAGATATTAAATAAATACCTCCAATAGGACGATCAACAGTGTAAGATATATATGGTAACTCAGAGTCTGAACATATGCTGGCCCCGGGAGAGTTATTACCACTGGTAGTTGCATCACCTCTGTGGGAATCTGGAAGAAAATAATATTATAAAGGGCATAAATCATAGTTAAATATTAATTGTTCAAAAAAAATTAACTCATCCCCACTTAACATCATTTAAGATTACAGTTGAGTTAGTTTTTTTTTAATATGGCAGAACTGAGTACAGATACAAATGCCTTATTGCAATGGATTTTAGAGCTGACTATGGGCAGTAGTAACTACTATACTTAACAGAAGGTCTCTTGCTTATCACTCTCTACAAAATTAAAGCACTTGTACTTCACATATTTTGTAAAAAAAAATATATTACCTGGTACATTTGTACCAGCTATAGTGTGCCCTCGTCTAACAGGAGGTGCCCTTTGTGGCTGATTCTTGGGTGGCATGGACTGCTCAGAGCCCATTTTTAGCTATCTGTGAATTCAAAATGTGGTTAAGACCTAAAAAACTTAATAATTTGAAAACATAAGTAATTAAACACACTATAAATTATATTATAGGTCCTGTTACTACGTTAAACAAAAGTCAAAGTAATAGCAAGTAGTAAATGTACGTTTATAAAGTTTTATAAAAAACACATGTGTAGTTGAAAATCGTACAATACCAAATTAAAATCGCCGTCCGTAATGGGAACTTCATAAAATTAATTCTGAAATAATGAGGATAAAGGCAAGCTTAATATTTAAAGAAATATTTGTATTTATTGACACTGACAATTCTTAATACGTTGACAATTGAGTGACAGTAGGTCTATTTGCTTTTAACAGATGTAAAGTTGTTAAAAATCGCAATAATTAATTTGCAAAACATTGGAACAGGAAAATTAAAAGTGTCGTTACGACACTTAACATGGCTCTAAAAATCATAGTTCAATCGGAGTTTTCTCAGAATTACAAGTTTTGAATACAATTGTGGTACTGGTAATACCAAAATCATCAATCATGTGTCATTTTGACATTGACGTATACTGTCTACGTAAACAACATTCCGATCCAACTCTACGTTTATTGAGTGAAAGTTATGTTAATTTCTTTTAAACCTAATAACAATAATGGTAGATGAAAGTACCAGAAAAACTCTCAGCAGTATACCTTTATTGAAAACAAAGGCAGGACCGAGAGACAAAGAGCTATGGGTGACTAGATTAAAGGAAGAGTATCAGGCTCTAATTAAGGTAATTGACACATATTTAAAAATATGGGAAACTATTTCATTACAATGAAATATGTCAAAACTGCATAATGATTGATTGTACAAAGTAACATGCATTCATTTTATAAATTTGTTTGTATCACTGAAGTGTGAAACTTTTCTGTGTTCCAGTATGTAGAGAACAACAAAGCTGCAGACAATGACTGGTTTAGGTTAGAGTCTGACAAAACTGGCACAAGATGGTTTGGCAAGTGTTGGTATGTCCATAACCTACTCAAATATGAGTTTGATTTGGAATTTGATGTAAGTTAATCGAATATGATCACTTAATTCTCCAAAACATTTATAAATATCTATGTTTTAAATTACAACTTAAATAGACATTCAATGAGAATTTTTTGCAGTTTATTCACTTTGGTTTAAAGAAATAAAGTAATTAAATAAAACTGTACTTTGATTAGTACAAGTGTTATAATTTGTGTTCTTTTAGAAAATACTTTCATTATTTTTTTGTATATTCCTAGATTCCTGTGACATACCCAACAACAGCACCGGAATTGGCACTTCCAGGCTTGGATGGGAAGACAGCTAAAATGTATAGAGGTGGCAAAATTTGTCTTACAGATCATTTCAAACCTCTATGGGCCAGGAATGTACCTAAATTTGGTATTGCACATGCTATGGCTTTAGGAGTAAGTTTGTTTAGTTTTTTTAATGGCAAATGAAGACCCAGTATATTAATAACACTCAATATTGATTGTAAAGTAAAGTCAAAATGATGAATAATGGAAGTGATTGTCAGTTCTACATATTATTGAGTTTTAGTTTGATTGAGAATGTTATTTTGTCTATGATGGTTGAAATTGCTGAAATAACAGTTGAACTAGCTAGAAAATTGTAAAAAGGTTGTTGTAAAACTACTGTATGCAGTACCAGACTTCTATACCTACTAAAGAATTTCTATGAATGTTCTTACTAACATCATTAATGATGAGTTTAGATGGATGGATGTTTGGAATAGTATATACAAAGCTTTATCTAGTAATTCCTTGCCATCAAAGTTGCGGGCAAAGAGTTCATTTTTTACTTTGGAACTAGTTTATCTTATGTGATCAATGTTATAAATGCGAAACTTTAAATGGATGGATATTTGTTACTATGTTTATAAAATAGATTAATTGATTTTGCTGAAATTTGGCAGATATGTAGTCTAGAAGAATACATAGGTTACTAAAAAAGTTTTTAAATTTTTTAAACCTAATGTTGATTGATTTAATTTTCAGTTGGGTCCTTGGCTGGCAGTTGAAATTCCAGACTTGATAGAAAAGGGAATAGTTACTTATCAAGAAAAATCTGAGGAAGCTAAATGACAGATGTTATGATGTTTTGTACAGAAATTACGTAATAAAAATATGTAACATGTTTTTGATACTCTTTTATGTTTTGAATACCTTTTACTTAATATTATAAATAGGAAAGATTTATATTTTAAAAAATCTTTTGCTATTCAATTAAGGGTAGGCTACATATCTGCAATTGTTGATGTCTATGGGCAGCAGTCGCTTTGATATTTTGGTTGATTCAGGTGGCAGCTTGCTCATTTGCCACTTTGTAATAAAAAAAAAAAAAACAGTGAGATTGGGGCCACAGATGTATTCCGTACAGAGACCTAGGCTTAGTCAGCAGTTAAGAAGAAACGTTATGTGATATATTTCTACCAATAAAGCATTTTTTTGGAAACCATCAATAGGTGGTTTTATTTGGTGGTGTACCGTTGATACTGATGCACCCGCCATGCCTTAAGTACTGCCTGTTGAGGCTCAACCTCACACGGGGGGATACGGAATGTACATTTTGGTCCTTCGAGCCAGATGTACAGTCGCGCTACGAGTGACGAGGCTCGTGTCAAATGACGAATGTCTTTTCTATTCCTTGGAACATTAGTTATCAGAAGCTATACACCTATTGCTGTTTTAAATTGAAAACTATAAAATGTATCGCAATTTATTGTATTACAAATTTTTACAACATCGTAAACTTGTCAGTAACAAAAATATAACGAAGTAAGTTCAACTTGTACCGAAATATTTACTTAAAGTTAAATAATGACGTTTTAATAATATTTAAAATGTCTCTTAAAGTTACCAAATAAGATAAAAAAAATTCTTCTACAATTATGAAATTTAAAAAATTTACACCTGAGAAAAATTTCCGCCACCTATCAGCTAATCACAATTTTTAAAGTTTGATTATGTTAATACATTTTTGTATATATCGCATTTTATACATGTGTGTAATTTGTACTTACAGAATGTGGCCCCCGCGCTATATCTATGTAATTTGGATATGTACCATCGTTACTTTAGCTGAGGATGTAAGTATATTATCAACTAGCTGTTGCTCGAGACTTCGTCCACGCAATTAAGATAAAAAAAGTAGCCTATAATATACCCGTCTATGACAGCTACCCTTCAGTGAAAGTCCGGTCGAAATCGGCCCAGCCGTTTTGAAGATTACGCGAAACAAACGCGGTTTGCGGACAGACAGACAGACAAAAAAAATTAAATGCTACTTTTGTTATCAGCAACGCAAATACATCATCTTCCCGAAAACTGGAATTTTTCTTTTGATATTACAGACAGACGTAGTGTCTGTCTGTAATTTTATTATATTCATAGATGAATATAGGATTAAGTACCTACTGTTTTCGCGCGCTTTTCATCTATGTTGTAATATTTTTAGCCGGATCCTTCAAGCACTATTGATCCAGTGAGTATTGATAAACATTTATTATTCTTTTTTACATTTACAAGAATATACCTACTAGTTATAAAAGTAAGCTACCTTACCAAGCATTGTAACAGACGTGTTTGACGTTTCGTTTTCATTTAATGTACTATATTTTTAGGCGAGCTCTGTTCCCCCCGTAAGTATTTTACTTTATTTGTATAAGTACGAGCTTTTGCCGCGGCTTTACTTTTGTATTATTTTAAAAAAAAATAGCAAGTAAAATATGAGTTCTTCCAGACTGACCTACATCTGTGCTAAAATTCATCGAGATCAGTAAAGCCGTTTTAGAGATATAATAACAAACATTTATCCATTCAAGCTTTCGCATTTATGTTAGTGTGATTTTAAATTTATTTTCTCTTATGATTTACGTTTAATTATTTTTTAGGGTGATCCTAATGACGCGGTAATTATTTTACATAACTATTGTTTATAAGATACTAGTTTTCGCCTATGCCTCCGCATGAAATTAAAAAAAAAACAAAAGTGAATAGCTTATATATTCTTCCAGACTATCCTCTACATCTATACAAAAATTCATCGAAATCCGTTCAGCCGTCTAGACTACAAATTCTAACAAACATCCATCTATCTAAACTTTCGCATTTATAATATAAGTATGAAGTATATTTATGTTTTAGGGCCAATCTGGTCCAGCTGTGAGTTTTTTACAAATTTAGAAAGTCATTTTTATTTATTGGCGTATCAATTTAGATAGTCCGTATATTAAAACAATAACAACATCTTTCAAATTTGTAGGCTGAAAGTTCGACTGTGTCGGTAAGCAAAACAAAACATATTATTTTATTTTTATGTGATATTTAGCTGAGAATTTGATTTTTTAATTTCAACACAGGGAGACGCAGAGCAAGAGGTATATTTTTAATTTGATTATTGTAAAGTTTTGTTACTTTTACGCTTGCCTTAATACCGCTTAAGTGTTGATTGTAACTAGTTTTTTTCTTCAGGCCAGTACCGTTGTGGTAAGTATTTTTAAAAATTTAATTCTATACGTTGTACTCTTATGGTTAATTTTATTTATTTTAACCTATATAAATTATAACACGGCTAAACTCACGTGATAACATTCGGTGTAGGCACCAACAGTTTCGAACTCATTTTTAATCAAGATAAATTAAGTGATTAATCACTCACCCTGAAGAAGGACCCCCAACGGGTTCGAAACTGTCGGTGCCTACACCGAATGTTATCAAGTGAGTTTAGCCGTGTTATAATTTATATACTATAATGTCTCACGAAAGTTTTAATAAGTTATTTTAACCTTTCTGTTTAGCTAACAGTAAGTACTGTTTAATTATATTCAGAGAACTCTAATTTTAAGTCTATCAAACATGCTATAAATGGGTAAAAAGTACTATTAATATAAATATAAATTTGCCATTTACAGTTACCGGTTAGTGTTTGACTTTAGATTTTTTAATATTTGGATATCAATTTCCTACTATGATCTAGTCCAAAAAAATCAACTTACTAAATATTTCATTATTTATGTTATAGCTGGAATTCGTAAGTTCCTTTTTTATTTTATATTTAGTTTAAATATTCTTGCCGTTATTTTTTTGACGCGGACATTTTGTCATCTTGCGACTGAAAGTTATTGATTTTTTGTTTTTTTTTTTAGACAACAGTAAGTTTTGTTCTATTCAATTATTAATATTGTATCAATAGCATTATGTTAAAAAGTGGTTAGAGATATTGCATAAATTATGCCAATTTAAAAAAAATACTCACACTAAAATTCATTTGTTTCAGCCAAAGGTTTGTTGGAGATTAATAACATTGAAAGAAAACCTTTCTTATATTGAACGTTATTTTTATAAAACTGTCTACATTTTTTTCAGAATGTGGTAAGTATAAACGAAACGAAGTTAAATAACATCACAAAGTAATACTTTTGCGATCCACTTTTTCTTTCGTTGAGGATTTTTTTTTATTTAATGATTTGTTTTTTTTTTCTAATTTCAGTTTACGGTAAGGTTTATTCAAACTGTAACATTTTTCATATTTTTAAAATGAATTTGATTAATAAAAGATAGTTTGTTATTGATTGATGATTAATTGTTTTTTTTTGTGACTAAAGTTTGATCATTGTTTTTATTATTTATTTAATTTCAGGATCGCTATGTAAGACATGTTTTCAATATATAATACTAATAATTATTATACGAGCTTCATTACTTAAAAAAATGTCTATTGGAAAACCTACTTAAATAATAAAATATTTTACCTCTCTTGCGATTCGACCATAATGAAAACTCAGTGTACCTTTAGTATTAAATTAGTTTAATACGTATTTATACCGTTTTTTTTTTTTTTTTCATGGTTACTGCTGATTCTGTTTCCTTGTTCACTGGTTAGTATAATTTTTCTCGTTGACTTTATCCACTAATAATGTCCTTTATATATGTTTTACGGAAATTAAAACAAAATTACTCTGTTTCAGCTATAGGGCGTAAGTAAATTTATCGCAATTAATAATTTATCGCATATAATATCGTAATATTCTAACCTATTTTACAAAATTACAGCAACCAGTAAGTAAAAATCCTTGTAGTTACGTCCACATTGTAAAATTATATATATTTTTTTGTAATCATTCTGTATTAAACTTAAATGATATAAAAAACTTTATTTTTTTAGGTAAAGGTGAGTTTCCTACAAGTTGGAATACTGTAAAAAATATTAGTAGACTAAAAAAACTTTGTCATTAAAATACGACCAAATGTCCGAAAAGAATAAAAACCATTTTTCCCTATACCCAGTATCATATGGAATTGTGAACCACTTCTAGTGTTTTTTTAATTACAACAAACATAACCTAAAAATATGTAAAAGTCATCACACTTAAATAAGAATATATGCATTTCAGGAAGATGTAAGTACAATCGTTAAACATTGTCTAAATTTTAATTTGATCAGTATCAAAGGAAGAAAGAATTTAACTGAGTATTTTCCTAAGTGATCTTTACTAAAAAACTTAAATTTATACCTTAAAATTGAACTGAAAGTTAAAATATACGGTGTTGCTTGAAACTTTATTAAATGTTAAATTTATATGTTATTTTACAGCTCATTGTAAGTACTTCCCTAGTAACCAATTAAATAACAATGTTATACAAAAAAAAACTGAAAAATGTACTTTTTTTTGTTATAGATGAACGTAAGTCACAAAAAATTGTAAATTAACGACATACCTTACTTTTCAATATAACCTAATTGCAATGCTTTACGTGAGAGTAAAAAAACGTGTTCATTATTTTAGGTAACAGTAAGTAAGCCGTTTAATTTCATGAAATAAATTTGAAATCAAAATGAAAATTCCTGATTGTAATTTTTTCCTATTCAAGCTTAAGGTATGTTTAAAAGATAATTTTATATTTATTTGATATATTTTTAACTTTTTATTACTAATAGCGGTTTTGTTTTTTTTTTTTTTCATTTCCAGGGTGGAGGAGTGAGTATTATTTATTGTGTATATTTTGGTATACTTGTAGTCAAAGTTACAATTCATTGTTATTTTTTTTTAGCTTCTGGTGAGTGTTGCAATTATATTATTTACTAACCTAACAATAATTTTAAATAACTATGATTTATATGTATTGCAATAATTTAATTTTATGTGAAATAAAAGTGTATTTTCCTTTTTAGCAAATTTACGTACGTATTACAGAATTTATACTTTCTCTCTACTGTTGGATCATCTTGAACGAAATGTAAATACAAGAGTTTACATTCTAGACATTAACGTATATAAATATTTTCAGACTGAGGTAAATACATCATAATTATCTATAAAACAATTTCAATTGATTGTTCAACTTTTTTAAAAGCTTCTAACCTTTTTTATTAATTTTCAGAGATGGGTAAATAATCACTTTCATAAGTTTTACAATATCGTCTTTTGTTATATTTAAAGTTTTAAAAACATGTTACAATTTACATGTTACAGATGACAGTAAGTATGAACATATAACATTTTCATTTATTATTTCACGTTTTACTAGCTTTAGTCTACGACTTTTCGTGCGGAATTAAAAACTTTGTATCCTTTGCGTTATTCCAGACAGGAAACGGAGATAGATTGTTTCAAATTGTTGTTTTAGCTAGATCCGTTTATCAGTTTGAGAGACACCTGCTTACATACATCCATCTATTTTAATTTTCGCATATTTATAATAAGAAATTTTATGTATATAAACGATAACAAAGAATAATCATCATCATCACCAGCTCACTATACGTCCCCACCGAGGGGCTCGGAGCCTACCCTAATATGGGGTGACTAGGCCTTAGTCAACCACGCTGGCCCACTGCGGGTTGGTTGACTTCACACATATCTTTGAATTTCTTCGCCGATATGTGCAGGTTGCATCACGATGTTTTCCTTCACCGTAAGAACGTCGGGTAAATTATGTACATATGAAAATTCGAAAAATCGAAAATCACATTGGTACACGACGGGATTCGAACCCAAGACCTGTAGATTACAAGTCAAGTGTTCAAACCACTGAGCCACCGACGCTCACAAAGAATAATGATTAATCATAATTATTAAACTTTTCAGTGACTATGTAGTTTAATATTATTTTTAATTTATAAATTCCAATTTAATTTAATTTAAATATTATTATTTTTTTCAGTATTTTGTAAGTATTGAATACACATTATTTATACTATTCTTACAATAAAATTATTGAAAATTGTAATTATTGGAAATTAGAATCGTATAATAAAATTAACTACCTTTTCAGACACGAGTAAGTATTAGTTAATCTAATGAAGATTACTAGTCGTCATCTTTTACATAGTTTTGAGTCGAAATATAATGTGAGTAAACAAAACACTATTTTAACTTCGATCATATATTTAAATGTATGTTATTTAAGTGAAAAACCGTAGAATCTCTTAAGGAAATCGTGGGAATGGTGAATAACAGTGGTAGAGCCGGCTTTAACATCTTCGCACGAATAGGTCGGCTCGCTCGGTGTAATACCACGACAACACAGAAAACAGGCGTGAAGTGGAAGCAATTCCGCGTTTCGTCTGATGAGTGTGGTGCCGGAGACCTAATTTTAGTCCCTTTCCCTTTCCACCCTGTTCTTAACAGGAAAGGATGGGAATGAAAAATGGTTTTGATGGTGGATAAGACACATAGAAAGGGAAAATGTCATCTTTATGTTCGTCTCCTCCTCCGTCAATCAAGGGTAGGCAACGCATCTGCAATTGCAGATGTTTATGGGCAGCGGACGCTTTCCATTTCGGTGGATTCAGGTGGCCGCTTGCTCGTTTGCCACCTTATATTATAAAAAAATATCTGAAATCAAATATGTACTTAATAGAATAACATATTTTTTCTCTATATTGTCTCCAGCCTGCAACGGTAAGTAGAATTTCCTTTAGTTTTTCCATTTGTTAGTCTGCCTTACAAAATATTTATTAAAAATTTTCTGTTTTTTTTTTACAGAAAGTAAGTGTTTTGTTTTATTTTATTCTTTATTGATTTCGGCATAAAATCAAAACCTAATTAATTTGTGAAATGTGTTTGCAGGTTGGCGTAAGTATAATGCAACTAAAATTTAAGTAAAACTGAACTTACCCAGTTTTTTAATTAATCTTATTTTTAACTTACCAAAATGTGAATTATGTTTGACATATTTCATATCTAATATCTTGTTTCATTTAAATTCACATTCGTATAATTATATTATAGGTTAATTTTTGATTATTTTGTCTTCACTATTACAGTGCATGTGCATCACACGAGGACCTTTGCCCAGATTCAAGTTAATTGGAAACATTCACTTTCCCAAAATAAAGGTTTATTCAATATTTTTTTAATACTAGTTGTTAGTAAAAAAATAACCCTTCTAAAGCTGTTTACTAAATCTACAAATAATTTTAAGAGGATGCATTTAAAAGTCTGAATTAAAAACTTGTATAATTTTACAGGTTACACCCGGCACCTACGTGTCTCTACCGACTGAACCAATGTCCACACTATGCCCGCCGTGTGTTTGCCCGTCTTGTCTCAAGAGTTCCGATATGGGGGGATATCCTAATTACTGAAATAAGGATTTATTTATATTTGATTAAGAATCAAGATCTTAATTAGTATATTTGTAAAAATTGTTCAATTAAAAAACAAAAAAGCTTTTGTCACAGTATTCAATTTTTGCTGAATCTACTGCTGCTAAAATGTTTAATAGAAAACGATAAGTTGATCCAAAAAATGCTTTATTTCACCTACAACAATAAAAATGTAGTCTAAATTGCTAAATATATCCTAAAACTTAAATTACAATGAAGTTCTTGAGTCGTGCTGTTTCGTCAATTCTTTGATACATTCAGATTCATTACTGGAAGTGAATACAGATGCATGAGACATGTGTAATAGTTCAACATCTATGTTGTCAGTCATCGATACACCTGGATCTGACGATATACCGTGTTTAGAACGTCTGTGTAACATTGTCAACATATTCTTAACTAAATTATTTTTCGATGTCTTGCTCGATACTTCTGATGACGATGTTGGTTTAGGTTGATTAGAAGTGTAAGAGAATGTATACTTTGAGATATCATCTCCCCCAAGAAACATCATACCTCTTTCTGAAAGAAAATCATCAATAGAGTCATTTGAAAAGCAAGCTTGTGCTCCTTTATCGGTAGACAATGATATTGCTCCTTTCCTTTTATTTCCAGCTGAATGTAAATCATGCCTTTTAGAGATTTTAGGGTCGCTTGTATTCAAACAATCGTAACTATGACATTTGATTTCTTTTTCCGATGAATCGCTACCTTTTTTATCGAATCTTTTGCTCGCTTTATCGCATTGGTAATCAACTTTTTGAACAATGTTCTTAGTAATTCTGTCGCTTTTTAAAATGTTTTGATTTTTATCGGAACGTTCATCTTCAAAGACTACTTTAGCTTCGCTTAATTTTCGTGATGGTCGAGGTACTATTTCATCGTGTTCATTTTTCTCGTCTTTCTTAGCTTCATAGTCTGCGGTTGGTCCTGTATTATAAGTCTGTGCGTTTAATCTCAAAGACATTTCTGGTATTGCTTCAGATTTAGTATACTTGTTATCTATCCAGTCCCGTCTAGTCAAACATTTCGATAGTATGTCATCAGACATACTTACTTTTAAACCGTTTCGATCCTTCTGACAGGATTTGTAACTCTTAATTTTTTTGTCAATATTATTAGATGAATCGCTTACATATTTATATCCCGTAGTCTCAGTATCGGTATTACTAAAAATCAAAGGAGTAGTCATAGATACATCTGTCGTAAAATTATACAATTTACTGACAAGTTTTCTCTTTGAAAAGCATTCGCATTTACTTGAAACGTAAAATATAAGAGCGCATATTAAACAACATTGCATAAAGACCACGGTAATTAAAACTATAATTGTTAATTTATTATTTACCATGTAACTATGTATCTTTTCACAGATGCTGAATTTAGATATATAACTAGTTTCATTTGACGTAAGATTTTCAGATACATTATTAAGGTTTTGTTCTGTTAAATTATTCTTATCATTACCCGATATTGCCAGCGAAACTGTTCCCGCGGAACAATTGCTCGGTTTTTCTAAACTCTTTATGAATTCAATATCTTCATCTACAATAGATCGTCCTCGGACACATGTATTCGATATTGGATCTAAAACTACTTCTGGTAACTCAGATATGAAATTGGAAACACAAACAGGAGTTTGTACACATTGCTTTGCTCTTTTAGACCAATATGGTTTCCTTCCATTATAAAAATTATCGCATTCTACTGGATTACAATTGTTTAAAGGATCTTCATCGATATTGTTACATTTCTTAATATTATAAGGTAGATCCATTGACTGCTTCTTATTCTCTACATAAGTATCAAAATCAATTTTAATTATTTGCCTTTCTAAACGTTTGTGCTCGTTCTTCAATTTTGAATCAAAATTTACAATGCAAAATCCACGTCGTTGATAAGGTCCTAAGATTGGAGCGACGAGCTTTAGTACTTTTTTTGAACCTGTAATGAATTAATAATCTTAGTTTGACAACAGTTTTATTTGATTTAAATCTTCTTCAAACTAAAAAAATAGGAATAATTATTTTAAGTTTGAAGTAAGATCAGGAAGAATTTCATATCGACATTGAATGACCTTTAGCTGAGACAAATATAAAATAGGGCAACACAGAATTTACTAGTAACAAGCTTGGAGAAATTCCCGTGAATGGTAAAATAATTCAAAAGTAAAATTATCTGAGATCTTCGAGGGAACCGCAACCAATCGAAGTTAAACATTTAACTGTAAAGCTTTTTATGTTACCATTTTTAAAATTACCTTTTGGTATGTTCTCTAGGCAGTTGCCCACAATATTAATTGTATCACAGTCCAAATTATAATCAGATTTCAAACAGCACTGTTCAGGTGACAACTGCACCTCGTAATCCCGTTCCGACGTGTTGTTTATAACAACATAAAACTGCAATCCAATAGCGCACGGGGAGACTGACTCAAGACCTGTACCCAACAATTTAAGACCACTCTCTAAAGCGATAATGAATTTAGATAAATAAATATAAATTATAAATAAAATACATTTGTAAAAATTCATCTGTTGTCATTTCAAAACCATATTGAAATGTCAATAGACAATTATCATGCACAGATATTTTAATATGAGTATTCATGGATACTTTTTGGCGTGAACTTTTTGTTTAGGGGTTTCTGTTGATTTTACAAGTTGTTACTACACCCATTTTTGTCAAATATTCCAAGTTTTTTACATGAACTAACTTATTTCTTACTAAGATTATAACTAAATGCGTTTACTTATATGGATGTCTGATGCATGTCTATTACTACGTGTCCCTAGAATGGCGTATTAGGCTGGTTACTATTATCTAATTTCTATAGATTTCATGTTTGTAAAATATTTCATTTTACTACGTAGTTTCGTGAGTACGTACCTACTTATTCTTACAGGGTCTACTATTTTCAATTATGTAAATAAAAAGCTCACAACATATTATAAAAAGATTTATTTGTCGATGGCAAATTTTTCAACATCTTACTTAAATATTCCTTTATCATTTGTCCTTATAAAATAACTGAGCAATTTGCGTACATCACCCGGCACGTTGGTTCGTTAAGAACAAAAGATCTCTTCTTGCCGACGTGCCAATTTATATCAGGCACTGCACTATTATGAATTAAAAGATACATTTCTAAGAACGTAGTTTCAATACCCATATTGAATAAAGTTATGTATTGCAAATTTACATAAAACCACATACTTTAACAATTCTTACGAAAAACTAATTATACATTATTAAATGGTAACTCCTTAAAGTCCATTCGATTCTTTATAACAGTATTTTTAATCGCAGAATCTTTAATATAAAAACATACTGTCATCTCCCTTATTCTATTAAAAAAAAACAGAGACAGCAATAGATTTTCAGCAGTGTAAACTTACATTACAAAAGGAGTATCAAACTTACGTAGAACGATTAAGAAAACATTATATTTGTACATTCTGTAGAATTAATTGATCTAAGTATTAAGGTTACAAAATATACGTCTATATCTACCATTCTCCCAAAATCACACAATACAGATAAGCGTATTAATATAAAATATTTATCAAGTTAAGCCAAATCATATTGATTCAATTCTAACCGTACAAGAGTCTACCGCAACACGCATGATACATCACCGTCCCGTTCATACTCTTTGACAACAAAAGAGACGACAATGTTTCATGGAAGTCGAAATTCACAACAGCAATTTTCAATCAAAAATAACTTTTCATGTACAGTTCCAGATACAGAAGTATTGTTTATATTGAGGTTGTCAAATGTCTTGGCCGCTTGGAGCATAATGTCGCTACACAGAAATAGTAAATGTTAGATAGCTGCGGAAAGAGATGCGGAGGGCTCAGCACAGCATACAACCTTGAGCCGCCAAGATATTTGAAAATAATTATATCACTTTTAGGTTAGGCGATCACATATTTCGCTTTAGCCAGTAAACTTCAAATCTAACCGTTAAATTCTACTGAAACACTTATATTAAAATGTATTCTGCACTTTTTAATCAGAGTTCAATAGTAAAAACCGATTTTCATTGAATTATAACCTAAATCACAAATAGCATTAGCATCGAAAGAGCTTAGCAATCAGTTGTACTAATTATAGTATTAGAAATTTAAATAACGTTCTAACTACACAATTTAAAACTATATTACACGCCTATACTGTATCGTAGTCCTCCCCAAAGTAACCTTAAAACTACAGCTAACAAAATTGAAGAAAACAGATAATGCATAACTTTTAGTTTATAATGCTTTTTGAGTCCAGCTGGGATCGTATCCATTGGGTCTTTTAATAGGTACACTCGAATACCCTTAACATAACTACTGATGTATTCTTTCCAAATTAAATCTTTCAAATTAAAATCGAACATTTGTTTGTCAGCTTCGCAGAGCTCTTTGAAAAGTGACTGCGTATTTTCATTGTGAAATTTCCATTCCCTTAATGCGAAATATCCGATGACGGCGGAGAATTTGTCGATTTTCGTGTAAGCTTTTCTTAACCTGAAATGAAAGAAGGGGCACTTTAAGTCTTTATTTTCGAGGGACATTTTTATTATCATTATAAGCTTGTCTGGTCAATTGAAATCGTCTAAAAATATTCCTTCTTCGTTGTACTGTTTCTTCTAATTGCTCTTTTTTTAATACAATCAATCCATCAATTATGTTTAAATGAAATACTTACATAGGTTTCTTGCCAATAACCACCGCCAACGCGTCAATAATATAGGCAGGTATCCAGTGCAGGAATAAACAGATAAAGCTGTACAAGAACTTGGATGGAGTTATGTAGAAGATGTAGTACCACACGGCTTGCATTGTTGGCACTTCTAGACCGTACACCTCGTTGTATCTCATGAAGTTTTCTATAAAAAAAAAACAATTGCTTTAGTTACATCAGAAATCTGGCAGAACGTAATCAGTCCAACTCTGGATTACCAACTATCCTTTTGAACGTTGTCAAACACGACGTAATCTATACTAACATTAAGAGAAAAGATTTGCATTTTTATATGTTTTGAAATAACTCAAAAAGGTCCGAATTTTAACACCATTAGAAAGCTACGTTATCGCTGAGTAACATACATATACTATATTAGTTGAACGTGGGCGAAGTCATGAGTAATAGCTAGTTTGATTTTCCTATCATGTTAAATACTTACTCCAAGTCAGTGGTTGTTCCACAGAAGATACGTAGTTATAAATCGGTGGGGGCTCGTCGACTGGCGGCGCGTCTTCGTGGTTACCCGGGTAATCGCGCGCTGTCTTCCACGCTGTTGCTATGCACGCATTCACCACCATATCACCAGGAACGAGGTCGGCTACTGCCATTGGATTGCAGTTTAATGCATGTAAAAGTCCTACTGCTGCACCAACGACGACCTAAAAAAATGAAAAAAAAAAACTATTAAGTGAATCTAGGAGACCATTTAACTAGGTAAAGAATAATGGGGAGGTTAAAACGTTCACATCAGTAAAATTATTAATTAGCTTTATCCAGCAATGCGGCCGCGTTAAATAAAAAAAAAATAGTAACATATTCTTCCAGACTATGTTCTACATTCGTGCCAAATTTCATTGAGATCCATTCAGCCGTTCAGGCTGGAAACCATCCAGATCTATTTAAACTTTTACATTTATGTAAAATATTAGTAAGATAATATTCTTACCCCAGTTGGTCCATAGACATTATCTATCCATCCAGCGATGGGCTCTTTAGCTGTTCCAACGACTGGAAAAAAATAAGATTTTTTTAGAGATATAATTCATTAAACAGTTTCTATAACATATTTTAAGTATTGAAGCTTACCGATAGCTGGTCTGAATAAAGCAACAGGTAATCCCTTTGAATATCTCTGCACGATATCTTCTGCGGCTGACTTCGTGTATGCGTATGTGTTTGGGAACTCACCAAGTAAACTGGGAATTAAAACATTCAATATTATGAGATGATGAAATTTTTTGGGGCTTGTGATATTTTACTCTATGGTATCAGTTAGTACTTACCCAGGAGTTATGTTATTGATGGTTTTTTCATCCATACTTTCAACTAGATCGATTAGTTTTTCGCCACTTAATGGACTTTCGTAGAACTTCTCTTCTATTTCTTTCAATGGGCAATTGCTGTAACAAGCAGTATAATTTAATATTACAAAATTCAATGAATTTTTAAATACCATTTGCTTAAGGCAGTGGAAGTGTACTATGCAATAAATGACTGGTCTTTTTGTCGACCCTTGCGGTAACCTCGGTCCGACAAGAGACGTCTAAAATGTAACCATAATTATGATAAAATTCAAGTACCTGTATGCTGTGGAAATATGTACCATAGCTCGCAATTTGGAACAGCCACGAGCCAATGATAATATTTCCCTTGTTCCTCGAACATTGATTTCTACAGCAGTCTTCAGCGCTTCGTCAAATCGTACTGTCGCTGCGCCATGGAAAATGAATTCAACCTGCAAAAGCGATTTACATTTAAAAATAACAATATTCTCATATACATAATACTGATTGAAATCATGACTTGTGTTTTCTTTCAAGTGACTAGTTCCATTCCTGCTATCTATAACTTATTTCATTATCAGTTATTTGCCAAACATCCAATAACGAAGTTTTAGTTTTCTTTAAGGTCAGATGCAAGATTCTAGATCTATGTACAATGTTATTCATTTAGCTTCACATACATCTTTATTTCTTATTTTCTATATAATATATTTTACAAGATTTGTGAAAAATAGAGCACCACCGGCTGCGGAATCCGATGACTCAAGCAACCAGTGGTCAGGGGTGCAGACAGGAACCTCCTCATTATGCGTGCGGTTTCTAAAATAACCGCCTTTTGAATCGGGCCCTTAATCCAGCTGTCTAACGAGAGCTTCTCGAGATGTTGGTAGAAGCTCTTCGCTTTCATTAAGCTTATTGTTAGTAGGTGATTATAAACTCAAGTATGTGGTACCTCATTAAGTAACTTCTGTCTATCTTCATTACTGATGCCAAGATTAATTTGACCGACATCTCCTTCCACGATGCTGATTTTCTCGATGAAATTTGGTTGTTCCTTTCTTAGTTTGTCATAGAGCTGTAAAAAGCAATATTGCATAAGATTTTCTATGAAATTCATAAAGACATTACCTACTTTCGATCACTATTATGTTCAATATTAGCTACTGCACGCGAATTCGCCCGCGTGAAATTAAAAAATATAGCCTATGTTACTCACAGATAAATTACCTTTCTAACGGTGAAAGAATTTTTAAAATCGGCCCAGTAGTTTTTGAGTTATTTCAATACATACAAAAATACAAATCTCTTTATAATATTAATGTAGATTTTTTATTGTAGTTACGATTACTCTCTTCACCTTATGGTCAATTCATATAAAATTTGGGCAAACATTTTTGTATCATTTATAAAAAAATCAATACAAATAAAGTTTAGAGCTGTGTATTTGTTAGCATGTTCTCGAAGACGTGAAAAATCATTTATGTTCCTCGATAAATAACATTTGCTATTCAAATTAACATTGCATTATTGGTAGCTTGTTTATTTATTTTATAACAGGCTAATGTAGGTATCCTAATTTGTCATATTCACCGTTTATGATTGCACAGTTAATCGTCTGTTTGATAAATCAGAAAAATATCACTTACCACATCGTCGAATTGTTCCTGAAGTCTTTTAATTATCTCTTTGTTTTTCTTCGGCCTTGCCAACAAATACAATCTCTTGAGATCCGAGCATGATCTGTAAAAAATTAGGTAATCTGTTTTTTTATTTACTTTTTAAAATAGTTTCCCTGTTACTACTTGTCTGTCTTTACCACTATAATAGTACGTCAAATTAACCTTTAACTTCAGTTTCTTAAAGACATTACAGTTAGAAATGTACACTTAACAATGGTTATTTCTTGTAAAGATAGTATTACGTACATTAGGAGTTTATATTCTATGTAAGTCTTCGGACAACACAATGATTGACATCGGTTTCGTGGTATGGAGTGCTTTGAATGCAGATTGTATGCCTCTTTGCGGCATAAGAGCGGGCGCACACCTTTGGCTAAACTATCGGACAACATATGTGCGTTTGTCGATTATACCCATCCAACTCAACTGTTTAGTTGTACAACTAAAAATTGACTATTGTGCGGATGTCAATATTTATTATATTAATTTATAGTTAAACACCGCCAATTTCCCTGACTGTACATGTTTCAAATGCATCGTTATTTCATTTGCATATAGAACAAAGCAAGTCGCTAATTATTATGTTATAAACAACCAGGTCAAGTTCAAGTCGTTATTACTATGCAAAAGTAACATATAGTTAGTTGGTATATGTTTGTCATGTTATTAAATAACTAATAGTTACTGGGATATATTACAAATGATTTAGTATATTATTGATGAATTCATAGCCTCCGGTTTATTTGTTTTATTAAAGTACTAGCTGTTGCCCGCGACTTCGTCCAAGCAATGCAAAGATAAAAAAGTATCCTACAATATGCCAGACTATGTCAGCTACCCTTCAGTGAAAGTCCTGTCAAAATCGACCCAACTGTTTTGGAGATTACACGGATTAAACGCGATTTGCAGTCAGACAGACAAACAAAAAAAATTAAATGCAATTTTCGTTATCAGCTACGCAAATATCATCTCCCCGAAATCTGGAACTTTTCTTCTGATATTACAAACAGACACTCCAATTTTATAACATGTACAGATAACCAACCACTTTACTGATTTATTGCAATGTTTTCTTTTATTGTGACAGCCTTTACTTAGTTTACGTAACTTAATTGTTATCGCCCTCGATCGTGTACTTATTTACGTTTAAGTGAATAACTTTATTTCCAAGTAAATATGTTACGAAAGGTGAACAACATACAAAGGCCAAAAACATTTAATATTACCACTTTGCGTTAAAGAATTATTTAAAATATTTACATTATGTAAGCCATTATTTACATAAGTGATAAGGAAAACCTTCACCTTGTAGAAGTCTATAAAACCTTGTTATTTATTTTAAACTTTATAAGTTCTAATATCTGTTGATAAAATTAATCGCATGTAATAACAAAATTTCAATTTATTTCAACTTTAGGGATAAATTTCGTAAACAAAAAACACCTTCACATTATACTTAAAATCTTACTAATCTTATTTCTTACTAATATTATAAATGCGAAAGTTTAGACGGATGGATGTTTGTTAGAGTTTGTAGCCTAAGCTGCGGAACGGATCTCGAAGAAATTTGCCATAGATGTAGAGTATAGTCTGGAAGAACACATAAGCTACTTAGTTTTTTTTAATTCCACGGACGGAGTCGCGGTCGAAAGCTAGTAGTTTCATAAAATCTTTAATAATAGAAAATTTTTGTATAAAAAAAATTCTCTTTCAAACGAAATGATTACCATTGGCATTTCTTTTTTTATAAATGTTATCTAATAGGTATTCTTGCATTGACTTGTATGGATGTCTATTGTTAGTGAAGGCTTGCATACAATAGTCAATATGAAATATGTTCAAATATCCATTCAATCAATCGAAGTTACAGAGATTAAAAGGAAAAAGTATATCAAGATAGAATAGAGATGGAATGCATTGAAATACATACAAATGTATGCACAACCATGCGTAAGGTATTCCATAGCTCCGAACAAAAGAATTAAACGGGATCGTATATAATTTAGAATGAGATATTTGGTTCTAATATTATGAATTCGAAAGTTTAAAAGGATGAATGTTAGTTTGTCGCCTAAACGACTGAGCGGATCTTGTTGAAATTTGGCATAGATATGTAGGATAGAAAGAACACATAGGCTACATTTTATTCTAATTCCCCGCGATGGAGTCGCAGGAGAAAGTTAGTTTAGTTGCAATACTTACTACTAATATTATAAATGCAAAGTAAAGATGTATCGATGGATGGATGGATGTTTATTAGAGTTTATAGCCTAAACGGTTTAACGGATTTCGATGAAATTTTTTATAGATGTACAGGATAGTCTGGAAAAACACAAAGGCTACTTACTTATTTTTTTAATTCCACACCACCGAATTCGTGGGCGAAACCTAGTGTATATAATAATTAAACGAAATATTATACACAATTTTGGATCATTGAAATCAGATTACTAAATTAAATTAAGTATTACATTGTAACGCAACAGAAATTAATCCATTAAAAAACAAAGAATACAAGTTTAAAAACCGGATAAAGTAAAGTTCAAATGTATTATCAAGAATGAATCGTTCATTTCCTTTATGTATTCATTTTCAATTTTTTTTAATGTTTGTTATCAGCGAATAATTCAACACCTAATATTGTATAATTTTCTCATTTACTTTACAAGTTCTATGCCGAGTCTATTTAGTTTTTATATGAATTTAAAATTATCGAATTAATAGAACTGTCTATTTTACAGCCGGTTTTTATGAATCCAATAGACATTGAACTTTAGTCTGCTAAATCAAGAATGATGGAGATTTTTTCAACTAAAATCTTATGTTGACGTAGGTTTTAACAGCATCCAGTGGTAGCGAAAACAATGTTATTGAGTATAGCGTATAATAAATGGCGTCAGTCTAAAATAAATAATATGTGACGTAATTGAAAACTTTTATAAATCATGAATAACATGTCAACTTAGAGCCGGCGCACACCTTTGACTGAACTATCGCACAACTGTTTGGTATGATTTTATATTTAGTTGTGACATTAAACAGTGGAATGGGCTGCGAAACAATCGACAATCGACAATCGCACAACAGTTGTATAATTGTTGAGTCAAAGGTGTACGCCCGCTCTTAGAAAACAAAATGCAATCCTTATGTAACATTTAAAAGTTTCAGAAAAATTACATTCAGTGTAATTGTTGAGACTGAAACGATTTATTCCATGTCTATGTCGATATCTTTTTTATTCATCCCTCTGACTTAACAACAACCCGTTCCCATAGTAACCGCTTACAGTTTTTATATCCAAAGAGTATCAAAATTATAAAACATGTCACAAATTAAAAAGCTAATTATCAAAGAATATTTACAGTATATTTACACGTAACACTATTCTATTCAGTTTCCCTTTCCACTGTTCCTTATGAGGAAAGGATGAGAAGGGAAATACGGTATTACTTCTACTTAAGGCTTATCTTCTTTGTGGTCATGGTATTTAGAGGGTGAGACGGTTCATTCTTGCAACAAATGTTGTCGTTGCTAGCGTCTTGACTAACATTTCGTGGTTGACTGATCTCTTGTGGACAAAATGAAATCACCCAGAGAGATGGGTGCTTACTTACGTCACTGTTTGTAATGATGACTGACTTAACAAGGGTGACGTTTATTTGTTATGTAATTTATAGGACATGCTGCGCCTTTATCTGACATCGTAAGAGCGTATTGTCCCTATACTTACCAACGATGCATTCAGCATTTTAATTTATCATTCAGTTTTTTTGTACGCTAATATAACCTTTATTTCATATAACAATAATGCCTAAAGTACTTTAAAGTACAAAACAAACATTTAATAAAGTCACCATAAGTTTTATTTTGATAGTTATTGAGAAGAGTTTAGTTTGTTTTAGCTAATTATAATTTGTTTGCTTGGCTTTATATCTGTTTGTTCCCATAAAACGGTATGTTTCCGTTCGTTGAATTTCTTTTAGAGAGAATCATTAAGCGAAGAACGATGTGCAATTGTTTTTATGATTCGTGTTACATCGGGTTTATTCTGTCGAAATTCACACAAGAACACACATCTATCTCTGTCATACTCACTAAAAATAATGAGATACCAATATGTTTCTATACAAATGTATAGTCTGTGAAACCCACACTTAAGACGACCGTTTTAATTAAAATATCAAGATATGAAAGTCGTTAAACGAACGAAATTTTTAAATAATGATTCTAAAATATATGTCGCCTTTGAGTGTAAGAAAAAATTAAGTCTATTATTAAAATAAACATTCAATTCCTATTAATAAAGATATATATCCTAGTCTAGAAGTTTCTTGCCTTGACTGCCAAAAATGAATAACTTTTAAAAGCACATTATTTATTACCGCAATTAAATCACTTTATAGTAATTTAATGGTACGCCAGACAAACAGACGTTGCGGTTTTTTATACACAAGTCACGTAGTTCTCTGGAACGTATATTTACAAAACAACTAGTAGAGAATACTAGTGGTGTAACTGTATACAATACACTAAGCTATTTGATGCATGTATGATTCACTGCGCAAGAGTTTAAAATTCTCGACTGTTACCTGTCTGACAGTTGTACGTAATTGACAGGGAAATCTCTAAATCATAGACATACAACGTATGTATAACAAACAACTATACTATCTGGATGTTTTAAGGTAGTTGCTGTTACTGTCCATTATACTAATATTATATTTTTGACCAACTTCCCAAAAGAAGGAGGTACTGAATTCGTTTGTATGTTTTTTTTTGTGTGTGTTACGGCATAACTCCGCCGCTAGTCGACCGATTTTGATAATTCTTTTTAATCTCTGCATCAAATAAAGCTTTTATAGCAATAATATTCATAACATTTCATAACCTAAAATGGGAGCGTGGTCAAGTACTGGTGCATAAATGACTAGCTGTTCCCGTGCGGCTTCATCCGCATGAAATTATGAAAACTTTATTTTATTAACATTTGTTAAATTCTCAATTGAAAATGTCAAAATTACCGTTACCGTAATAATCTTGCTTCCTTAATGTTGGTAGCATGAAGTTTATGGTCCGTTTCACTCATGAAGGTTTTTTTTTCAATTTACTTACCTCCTAAGTTTAATAGCATGAAACAATATAGCCTAAAGCGTGACATAAATTAAGGGCTTTTTAAAAAAAATATATTCAAAAATATGCTGTAATTGCTGACATCTTAGGCAACAAAGAAGTGTGTGTTTACGCTTTATTATAATAGTATAGATGATTGTCAAGTTTAAAATATTTTTGGTAGTTTTTCTTTGAGTTTTACTTTCATGCCCGTAACATAAGAATGACATCAGATTTGTATAACAAAATATTTTCTCATGTATCACGATGTTTGTCAATATCAATGTAATGTGTTTACAGATAAAAATGACGTTCAAATTCAGTGTCAAGAGCAAAGGACAACGAAAACTAAGAACTGGTTTCGATTTTTTTAATTATACTGACAAACCATAAGGTTTTAGAGCCAGCGCATCACTGAAACTAAACTGTCACACAATTGTTTAGTCTCGCTTTGATTCTTATGGGCGCGGCACGAGATGCGCCCACAAAGTGATTATTTTACAGCTATCCGACAGATTGTAATATTTTAAATGGACTTAGTTTGCACACTGGGCAAAGTCGATATGACGGCGGTGGAGGCGCATAGGAAGGGGAAATGTCCTCTTTATGTGCGTCTCCTCCGTCAATTAAGGGTAGGAAACGCATCTGCAATTGCGGATGTTTATGGGCAGCGGTTGTTTTCCATTTCGGTGGTTTGCTCGTTTGCCACCGTATGTTATAAAAAAAAAACACTATCGGAAACACTATCACATACATATTGCTTTTAATTATAGGCATGATACATATAATTGTATTAGTAACTAATTTGCTATGTCTTTATCTTTGACGGAAATCAGTCGCATTATAAGATCAGTACAATGGCAACTAGGCCTTGTGGGTCATTTGTGTTGTCTCAGGTGATTTCTTTAATTAATAATTTCCCTGCGTCCGGCCTCTATCGCACGTCGCCGCGCGGACCTTGACTCCGCCGTTGCGACACATTGCGGGGAAATCGAGCGAAATCGCAACACCAGTGTGGAAGGACCTTTACACACCCTGTTCAAACTGGTTTCGTATAAAATGATTAATGAGGAAATGTTTCACCTAACAGTAATAAACCGATAACCGGTGGTATTAATCTTACATTTGTGATTTTTTATTGCCTCGTAAAAGCATCTTTGGTTTGCAAAATTGAATTCATACGATATAATAAACCTTTTTATGATTTAACTAGCTGTTGCCCGCGGCTTCGCCCGCGTGAAATTAAAATAATATATATAATTAGTATTTTATATATTAATAGTTATATATTAATAGTTACTCACAGAAAATGACCTTTCTAATGATGAAAGAATTTTTGAAATCGGCCAAGTAGTTTTTGAGTTATTTCAATACATACAAAAATACAAATCTTTCTTCCTCTTTATAATATTAGTATGGATTAAAAGATCCAATATCAGCGGATAAAGTATTTTGTTTTTCTTGTATATTGATAACAAATAAATCTGCTAGACATATATTTTTTTTTCGTTTTCATAATTTTATTTTTTATTTTATATCTTAATTTAAAAAAAAAAGAAATCTCCTAAATCTGATTGTAATAAAAAAAATGTTATAGTAGTATTAGATAGATTTTCATATCATACTTGGCATTATTTCATTATTTAACAAATGAATATTTTCAGTTACTTTGTTATGAACATACTTTGTAAGTTGCCTACTATAGGATTTTACGATTTGTCAAATTTCGCAAGTAAATGCCGATTCAATCACGATACTAAAACATTTCCTGAGTTTATGATATCGTAATAAATAAGGAGTTAATTAATGTAATATTTACAGTAAAGCTATGTTTTTTTTTATATAATTTAGAGTGAATTATTGTTGCTCATGATGTTTGGGCAATTTAAAATTTTCTTGACCTTATCTTCTACTTAAAATTTCTTCATATCCGTGTTAGTATTGTGTAGAGTTTAGTTTAGTGTTTAGTTTAGTTTCCGTGGCAATTAATAGATAATAAAAAAAGTCTACAGCTGAGGTATTTAAATCTAGTGACGTTACACAGTACCGCTGTTAGGGTTTGGCGAGGTTTAACAGGCCAGGGCGCCTGACAGAAGTGGCGTAGCAGAACTGCGAATTTCTCTGACATAACTTTTGATCTTTGATCACGGTGAAATTTGACATAGATGTAGTTTATAGTCTGGAAGAACACGTAGGCTAGTGATCAAGATGTTTGCTGCGCAGACGGAGTCACGGGCAACAGCTATGTTTATAAATACGTTGATACGTTATTGATGTTCGATTTTCAAACAATAGATGGCCAATTATGTACTTGACAATTGAAGGTTAATCGAACTCACGTAAAAATATGGAATGTTTTCTTTTTTTAAAACGCGGTACACAATATGTTTATTTCCTTTAAATAAACTTACTTATAAAAACGATATGTAATTTGTTATTGATATAACTTAGAATTTTAAAGCAATCTTATTCAAATACATTTTAGGTACAAGGTGAATGACAAATGATTAATATACAACCATCCGTAAAATATACAAATGTTATTAAGGAAATTTACAACATTCGATTCAGATATATTGTTTCAATGTTATCTCCGTTTCAACAAAAAGCTTTAGAAAAAAATCCGAGTTGAACTTTTGCATTACGAACGGTAGCTAAACTCGACATTGAAAGCTTATTTTTTTATATTATAATCATCAAGGATATCTTAAAAATAAATTTTATTAATACAATTGTTCAAATTCTGTAAATGTGTTTTTATGATTAGTACTTAGAATGTTTAAAATGGCATTGAGTACGATTATATTTCGCATTTTGTATTGAAGTGTTTAAATTGACGTCAACTAATAAAATTGAAATTATTAACGATAAAGATTTACTATTAATACATAAACTGATGTTAGAACATAACAATAGGCCAAGAAGTTTTAGTTAAAAATAAAATAAAGCATTGCAAATGAAAAAAATCAAGAAAAACTCACACATATTAATATTGCGGATGGCTAAAAACGTAGAGGAAAACCGAAGAAAGTATGGATGAATTGGGTGGCAAGGCTTAAGTATATCCTTTTTACACAATCTATACATTCTTCGGTCATCCTCAATCTTACTAATCTTACAAATATTCAAAATGCGAAAGTTTGGATGGATGGATAGATGTTTGTTAGAGTTACCCTAACGGCTAACCCTAACTAATAAACGGCTAAACGGATCTTGATGAAATTTGGCATATATGTAGAGGATAGTCTGAAAGAACATATAGACTACTCAGTTTTGTTTTTTTTTTTAATTCCACGCGGGCGTAGTCGCAGACGGAAGATAGTTCTTAATAATTTTAAGTAAAATAGATCGTAACTTATAATCATGCTTCCCATCCGTACCATAAGAATTTAGTAGCTATTTATATTGTCTGATTTACATTATAGCGACTTGAATACGCTGGGAATCGTACCAAGGATCCGTTAACTTTAAAACGGTATTTACCACTATTGTAGGTCTTAAAATAAAATGTAGGTTAGCGTGTAAATTATTTAAAGAATTGTGCGACCATCATAAAAGTTTTTAATTCATAAGATGACCTTGATGTCTATTTTTAATAAGCGATATATAAACAATAAAACTTGACATTTATTGTAATCTATACTTCTATACTAATGTCATAAAGCGTAAACACACTACTTCGTGGCGTAAGATGTCAGCAATCACAGCATATTTTTAAATAATTATTTCTTTAATAAAAAGCCCTACACTTACAACATGCTTTAGGCTATATATTTTTTTGCTATTAAACTTAGGGATAAATACATTTAAAAAAAAACCTTCATGAGGAAAAGGAACCATAAACTACAAGCTACCAACATTACGTAAGCAAGATTATTATGGTAACAGTAATTTTTACATTTCCATTCGACAAATGTAAATTGTAAAACAAAGTTTTTATAATTTCATGCGGATAAAGCCTTACTGGATTACAATAAAGCGAATTGCAGTTTTAGATTAATTCAGCTATGACGCAAATTAAATTAAAGTGACAATTAAAATAGATAAAAATTTAAATTAAAAACAAAAAATAGAACTGTCGTCGAAAAGGTTATTTGTTTAAAATTAAATTGGTTATGCCACAAATTATTGATGTAGTTACCTTTTCAAAAAAATCAAGTCAATCAACTGTCAACTTTTGAAATAGATATAATCTTTCCAATCGAAAATTTAAAATAAGAACTATGTTTTTGAACCACCGCAATGCAATATGGCTTTATATTTTTGTAAGCATTTTTATAAACATAATTGCGATCTTCCGTCTAAGTTCTCAAGGTAGTTGACCAAAACTGACCTTCGTTTCATAATAGTAGAAGATTTTGCATAATAATTACACTTATATGTGTAACAGATGACAGATATTTTGATAAAATCTAAAATTTTAATTTGCGTTTATGCTAAACATTAAAGTCAGTAGATAATCAGTTTTACACGTGTTATAGTCAATTTATTTTGAGTTGTCTATTGATATGGTTAATATATAAGATTTAGTTATCTTAGAAAGACATTTCAGATCGTATCCACTTGCCCTTATCCCTTACGGAGGGTTGGCACAGTATGTGCTGCTCTTCCATACATCTCTATCAGCCGTCATATCTGAATCCACTCCTTTCTTAAGCATATCCTCTTTCACACAATCCATCCATACTTTCTTCGGTCTTCCTCTTCCTTTGTAGCCATCCACATTCAATCTTAACACTTTCTGATTTATGTCCCCATCATTTTGTCGCATAACATGTCCATACCACGCTAACCTTTTGCTTCTCAATTTCTCCAACACTGGCGCTACTTTCAAACTTCCTCTAATGTACACAATCTTAACTCTATCCAATCTTGTCACACCACACATCCATCTTAACATACGCATCTGAGCCACATGCAATCTCCTTTCATCCGCAACTTTGGTGGCCCAACATTTCAGATCGTATATTACACACTTAAACAGATATACTGAACAATGGTTTTAACTTAATTTTGACTGATCTCTACCTGATTATCTTTTTTTGCATAAAATGTACTCGATACGCTTTTAAATAGCTGGAAGGATTAATTAACTACTTTTTTTTTCACATGGCAACGCGCGACAAGTCAGCCAGTATTTAGTTTTTAACACCATGATATAATCGATATTGGTATTAAAGTTCAAGGTTTTCGTGTTAGGTGGACAGATGGCGGTTATTTACTTTGGACATAATCGTGTTGTCCTACACGTTTGTGTATGAGTCACAAACGTGTAGGACCACATGTCCGGTTTGGTACCGCTTCCTTTAGTAAAGAAAACACATTTCATACCGATATTTTCTTGCTGGAATCTCATAAATTATGTTAACTATAATTTTCATCGTATTCTCTGCCTACCATTTCTGGTTACGTGTGTAATTATTATTATGTATTAATTGTGGGTCCCTTTTTTAAATCAAATCGAGACTAAAATAGTTTTATTTGATAAAACATCGATCGGCGATTGTTTTGCAGCCAATTCAACTGTTTAATTGCACTACAAAAAATCAAGTATGCGCACCTCTATATAGGCTTATAGGAATTAAAGCAAAACTAAACAGTTGTGCGATAGTTCAGTCAAAAGTGTACGCGCTCTTAGTAATTATTGGTACATGTTAAGGACTGGGTGACTTCAATAGGGTTAATAGGCATATCACCAATTCACATTAGGATAGTGGTGGAGCGTTAGTCAGTTGTCATAAAATTATTCCAAATAATTAACGTGTATCGATTTTTTTGAGTCATTTGTGATCTAAGATCTTCCTGAAATCAGATTTATGCAATTTAAGTCGTTTTTTGTTATTAATCTTTAAATGTCTAATATAAATTTTAAATCTAAAATATTTTATTTAACCATTCACCTAATTTTCAAGTACATTTCCGTGAGAACTTATGGTAATTATCAATTTAATTTGGCAAAATAAATAAAACGTCGCATTGTTAGCTTCGCTTTTTTCTATACTATTCTATTTGTATGTATTGAAATAACTCAAAAACTGTAAGGTCCGATTTTAAAAATTCTTTCATCATTAGACTGTTATCGCTGGATATGTGGCATTTTTAATTTGTTTTTTGGCTTTATTATTAGCTGACGCCCGCGACTCCGTCCCCGTGGAATTTAAGTAGCCTATGTGCTCTATAACTTTACCAAATTACATCGAGATTCGTTCAGCCGTTTAGGCTACAAACTCTAACATCCATCCATCCATCTAAAATTTCGCATTTATAATATTGTTAAGATTAGTATGATTTGTAACCTCAGTAACAATCTACGGTAATGAAATAACGAGCGATATTTTTAAGAGAGATTTAAAATATGTAACTATATATGCTATACTATACTATACTATCTTAAGTATATTTGAATATCTTTGTTTTCACCATAAATATAACAATATCACAAAGGTCGGTAATCTTAAGCCCGTGTTAAATGCGAATAATGATCGCAGTATTATCCTACAAAAGACATAAAATTCACGCAATGCAATTTACAAAACAAACATAACCGTGTAAGGATATCACAAGTAAGTATTGTGACCTCTAATCATGTACTAAGAAAACAAGAAATATTCTTTGTTGCGTTATGGAAAAACACAAGTTTCACATTTATCTACTTATTACAATTTATAGTACAACTAGCTGTCGCCCGCGACTCCGTCCGCGTGGGATTAAAAAAACAAAACTGAGTAGTCTATATGTTCTTCCAGACTATCCTCTACGTATATGCCAAATTTCATCAAGATCCGTTCAGCCGTTTTGGCTACAAACTCTAAAAAACATCCATCCATCCATCTAAAAATTCGCATTTATAATATTACTAGCTGTTCCCGTGCGACTTCATCTGCATGTAATTATGGAAATTTTATTTTATTGTTTACATTTGTCAAATTGTCAATTACAAATGTCAAAATGACATAACATGATGACAACCTTGCTTTCTTGATGTTGGCAGCAACTTATGGTCTCTTTCCCACATTAGGGATTTTATCCAAAATATTCATCCATTATAAGTTTAATGGCGTTAAAATATATAGCCTAAAGCGTGACGTAAGTGTAGGGCTTTTTATTAAACAAAGGGTTATTCGAAAATATGCTGTGATTGCTGACATCTTAGGCAACAAAGAAGTGTGTGTTTACGCTTTATTATAATATATAGAATATAGATATAGATAGATAGATATATAGTATAGTAAAGTATAGATAGTAAGTATCAGTATGAAGTATGATGTCAAATCCGAGATTTATGTGATTGAAGAAATCATTTCATAGTGCTTTAATGACTTGCTACTAGTGTACGTTGGTTTGTTGTAAAACTTGATAAATATCAGTTTATAGGTAAAACAGATGACAGTCAATCATTTTTACGAAGAAATAATTAAAATGCTAATTTATAACTTGGGGAAATCCGTGATAACGTCAACATAGTTGTATGCAACCATTTACCGGTAGAAAACATACTGCAACAATCGATTTGTTTTCCATCTACAATTGTTACTTCAGTGGAAACCTACACTAAGTAAAATAGAAAGATAATAAAACGAGATATTCTGGTCTTTAAATTCTTCGCGGACTCATTATAATTCTGCGCATACATACCTAATAATTAAATGTAATTATACAATTAGTTCCACATCTTGGATTTAATTTTTTTAGTTGGTAGTGTGTTGTTAATATTTTTTTCGAAGTACTTACCGAGGTTTTAGAAGTTTTTTACATATTTAATATGATATAATAATATGCTATTAGTACCGACATATCTCGGGTTTAATTGAAGCTTTAACTGGCTTTAGAACAAAAAAATAAAATTTTCTACAAACTATTCCATACCAGATTTATAGTAATTAAAAAAAATGTAGTTTTGTTTCAATATCCACAAAACAATTTTATTTTATATTTTAAATCTTTGAATTTAAGTACTCACCTTAAAAGTTTTTCAACCAACAATTTACCGAGGAAACCAGTACCACCGGTGAGAAATATTGTAGCTCCGTCAAACAGTTTTCGTATCTGAGACTCTCCGAGTGCATCATTTTCATCTACCATATCTAGATATGTGATATCGCCTCCTTGCTTCAATTGTACATGTTCCGATTCTTCTGAGACAGCCATATCTAGAACAAATAATTAACTTTAAACTTTATGCCTAATGAACAAGGTGCATAATACTATAAGTATTTTTTATGATCTACTCGATACATGGTCCTTTGAGTCAGATAATTCAATTTTTATCCCAATATAATTTAATTTTAAAATCTGTTTTTGCGTAGCTGTTTCTCTAGTTCTCTAGAAGATTCTATTTAAGAAAACACTAGCAGGAAATTAGTTGTTAAATTATAAAAAAAAAACTTGTTTGTTTAGGTCTTTTGCATTAAATTGGTTAACAAATTTGGTTTCTTCTTATCATTTAAATATACATTTTGCAATCTAATGTATAATTTTATTTTTAATAATTATAAAACATACGTGAAGAAGAATTCAATTGGCGATATTTGAAAATATTTGCATTAACTCGTTAAAATAACGGATCGAGTTGTGTCAATGGTAAATACTGTTATTGCAAAACATTTTATGTGTAATCGAGTATTTGCTAATTAATTGTTAACGATCGGCTGCTAAATATACAAATGCATGTACATCTGACAATATTGATATTTAAAGATACATTTATCTATACTTATATAATAAAGCGTAAACACACACTACATTGTGGCGCAGGATGTCAGCAATCACAGCATATTTTTAAATAATACTTTTTTTAATAAAAAAGACAATTAGACAAGACAATTTAATTCACTATCAAGGCAAAATCCTGATATAGATTTGTTTAACACTAAGCTTCCTAACATTGTAAGTAATTTAAGTGATAAATTCTTTGATTGTCCGACTCCCTAGCCACTTACATTACATCTAACTTCTAAGATTTTTACTATTTTTAATATTTTTACATTTATCTCATTATTCATGTTCTGTTAGCGATTATATCATTATTTTCATTGTTCATTTGCGAAAATTAACATGTCTAGTTTTCCTGCATAATAAAAAATAAAATAAATAAGATGAAATGAAAATAAACTAAATTGGTAAATAAATTGAATAAAAATGTGGGAAAGAGAGAGAGAAAGAGTTGCTGCCAACATCAAGGAATCAAGATTGTCATCATGTCATGTCATTTTCACATTTGCAATTTATAATTTTATAAATGTAAACGATAAAATGAAGTATTTATAAATACCTGCGGATGAAGCCCCATGAGAAAAGCTAGTACATAGATACGACTAATGGGTGACCATAAATACTTGTATAGATACACTGTGACTTCCTGGTTTAAATGATTCAAGTGCAGTAAGAATTACTTTGATATATGCTCACTGTGTCATATAACTTTGTCCGTCTATACATATATATTTTATTTTAGAGCTTAACTAAAATCTAGATATTTGTATGTATTTTATGTAGACGTTGTAACGATTAGTTTTTATATTCGTATGGTCTGAGAAAAACAATGTGAAATAAATTACTCTGTAATGTAGTTTTAAATGTTTCTGACGACGATATTCTTGAAGACATTTTTATATTCTCTTAACTTAGAATACATTATTTTTTTTAGCAAAATTATATGGTTAGGATAATTATGTTATTCAAAATTCTAATTGGGAGTAATTTACGTGAATTACTGATGTGTGTACAGTTTTATGTATTCAATTACAAGCTTAATTATCATCAAGTTTCTCAATCTAGTTTCTAATATAATTCAATCGGGGGTTTTCTGACAACACAAGACATGTTGCCAGTGTCAATAACATGAAATTCCGCGTTCGATGTAATTTAAAATTTATCTGAGTGTTTTAAGTCAATGTTGAAAAATTTCGTCTATTCTATTACTGTAAAAATTTGAACGAGAATGATACGAGAAGTCTCGTTTTATTGCACACCTTTGACTATATTATCGCAAAATAGTTGTGCGATTTTCGATTGTTTCGCAGCTAATTCAACTGTTTAGTTGCACAACTAACAAAACAGTAGTGTAAAAAACGCACCTCCATATAAGCTCATAGGAATCAAAGCGTGACTAAACAGTTCTGCGATAGTTTAGTTTCATTACAACGTATAGAAATTAAAGTAACATTACAAATATTTAAATGCAACATCGGTAACCAACAACTTTCATAATATGCACAATTAGATCTAAACCAAACCACGAGCTAAGATCCTTATTCCTATCGTCTTAAGATTCAAAATCGCATACAAATTCGATAGTGATAATTGTGACCAATATAGGGCAAGTCATTTGAGTGAAGCAACGGATACGTTGGTCAACGCAAATGTCCACCCGGACTGTGTTACATTATTAGAAATAATAATTTGATATAATCTTGCTAATGTCGAGTACTGATCTTTATACAAACTGGATATGCGGCTGCTTGCAAATAAACGGTTTTTGCCTCTTTGCAACTAAAATCAGTATTGATGTTACTGATAGTACCTAATCTATCTTAATTTTTAGTTCCAAACCTCGCCACCGCTACCAAACGGCGCAAAAATGGCTATAATCAAATAGGCACAAAATACCACGACCTATCCTATCCTTTTGTTAAAGAGGTTACAAATAATTACAGTATATCCATCCCTTTTTATACCTTCGAACATAACAATGATAGCAATAATGTCACATACACGTTCCAAGTGTGGATCGACTTTGAAGACATATCGATAAGAAGGGTTAGAACTATATGATGATTATGATATGATGAATATATGATGAATATGCTTGTTGTTGGTATGGATTTCGTTAAAGGTGAATTGGTTAATCGGTAAATGCCTCTTCAAGGCAAACAGTGGCTATTCAGTCACAAAAAAATGGATTGGTAAGTGATAGATCGATTAGGATAACGAAAACTTGTTGTGTTCACCTTATATAGAGTAAAATGAAGACAGGATAAAGCAATTCTACATTCTAGCTATTACTTATTTTCTTTGTAAAGTTTAGCTTACGACGATGTTCTAATATAGTTGAAATTAATGGGTATTTATTTCGAAGGGCATTTAATTATTGATTGTTTTTAGTGCGCGTTGTTTTAATGCGAAGGTTAAGTTCAAAGTAAATTATAATATTAAACATGTACTTTTATATATTTCGTTTGACGTATTTCATTTACGCGTGTTTCCGCCATTTTGAATACTAATTCACGGTATAAATGATTAATGTTTGTATGTTCTTTATGCGTAAACCACTAATTAAAATTAAACAGTTCCATATAATTAAAGATTAAATATTATTTTTCCTTATGCAAGAAATTATTCTATATGTATATATCTATATCTATCTATACTATTATAATAAAGAGAAAACATACACTTCTTTGTTGCCTAAGATGTCAGCATTTACAGCATATTTTTGAATAATTCTTTCTTTAACAAAAAGTCCTACATTTACGTCACGCTTTAGGCTATATATTTTCACGCCATTAAACTTTTTGGATAAAAACCCTAATGTGGGAAAGAAACCATAAGTTGTTGCCAACATCAAGGAAGCAAGGTTATTATCGTAACAGTAATTTTGCTAGTTAATAGCTAGTTAACACAATCTCTATAAGTTTCTGTCTACGTTATTAAGGAGTCTCAGAAAGCACATGTACATTTTGTGCATTTAAACTACCACATTTGTGGAGCTGTTTCCTTATTGTAAATACTAAAAATGTACCTTTAATATGACTAAGAACAAGATACATGATACAAGACATAAAGGTGTGGTCATACCGACAAACGGAATTAGCATATCGCAAAATCTTATTCAATCTGATTAAGCCAGGTTTAACAGTGATTTACTTTGTTATAACCAAGTTATGTGTAACAATTGTAATGATATAGTAGACGTTTGTAAACGAACATTTTTTATGCCTTTTAGGGGATATTCGGACAGAACGTAGTTACCATTATTCACGAAGTGCCAAATATGTTCTGGAAAAGTCGGGGATTTTATTTAACATTCGTCCGCAAATTAAAAATAATATATAAGTTAACATTTGTTACAGATAAATTATCTTTCTTATGGTGATGAACTTTTTTTCATTCGGCCCAGTAGTTTTTACATAGAATAAATACATATAAAATTACAAAAGTCGTATTTTCGTTCGAAATATACGATTTTTTTCTTCAATACTATATACAAAAAAGGTCAAAAATGTCAAGCGTTAATTAATGCATTTAAATAAATTCATGATTTGTGTGAAAACGTGGCTGAATTCAAACTTACTGTCATCGTAAAAATCCACATTATAGATATCTGTTTTTACTACCTAAGCACCTATCTGTCTATTTACTACCTATTACCGAAGCACGCAAAACAAAAACATGTTGTTATCTCTCTCATTTTCTTGTAACAAATGAGGACAACGATAAGTTTTTGTAATGGTATGTCGGTTGTGGAAACCCACGGTTAGTTTTCACATTGTCGTAAAAAAATGAACTAAAACTCGATCATGACTATTCCTAACAATAAATTATGGAATGTTTTGAGATTACAAAAATGTAATTTGAAACAAGAAACGACCGACGCTTCGCCATACGGGATTCCCCAAAAAATATTCCATCGCTACCTTGATTGAAATAATTTATAAGAGAATGTTAAACTGCATTACTTCGGTAAAAAAGCCAGTGACGTAAGTTTTATGCTCTAAGAAGCTCTTATTAGAGGCGCATTAAATATTAAGACCTTTTTTCACTAAACCACTAGTAGCAGGTTCAGATCGACTAGTTCTATAAGCAATGTATATTTTCTCACGCGACGAGTACAGCTAATTGCTTAGTTGATAGAGTGTCTAAATGACATTGAATTCATCGCAAAAGTAACTCAATTATACCCAAATATAAACCTTATTGCGTCATAAAATAGTACGATGGTTGATTGTTTTTTCATGCACCTTTCTGTTTTTTTACTTCCAACATGAAATTCGACATAATAAGTTTTCTTCATCATATAGTTTGATGAACGACGAAGTTCATGCTATTTAAGCTATACCAGCTGTCGCCCGCGACTTTGTCGGCGCAAAAGGAAAAGACTAACATACTCCGGCATAGATCAGCTAACTTCCAGTAAACGTTCCTTCAAGCATACAAGCGCAGATTTGCGCACAGATAGACAGAAAAAAATCGATATTTTAATAAACTTTTTCTAGAATTCTAAGACTTCACCATTTCACTTTATCCTACTCAAGTAGTGTCTGCCCACCGGCTTTACGTCTACCTCTACCAGCGTACCTCCACACTCATTAATAACATCCTTCTTTTTACACGCGATTCTAGTTAATTGTAAGATTTTTTTTAACTAAAATTTGTACAATTACAAACTTAAAAAAGTATTCTTATTTATATAGATAATACGACATTGAACATTGCTCATAAAATAGACAAGACAAAATAAATTTGTTTATTTCTATGTGTTTTGTCATAGACTATGTAAAATACCTTTTGTTTACTAAGACCACTACCTTGTACTTTGTCGAGAGACGACGATAAATATAATAATACAAAACACATCAACGATGTCGTTTGTACCTATTTATGTTTTGTTTGTTCACGCTTAAGTTAATTTATTTTATGTTTTAACTTGACCCAATTGAAGTTTATTCTACTTCCGATATTTCAAATAATCTCGGATATATACTTTGATTAATTAATTTGTTTTTTTCATTGACAAAAGATAATTTTTTTATGCTAATGTATTTGTATGTGAGTTGGTTTGCACCTTTTGATTTTTATTAGAAACGAGCTGTTGTCCGTAAACCCTTCAGCGGGGATTTAAAAAAAAGAAATCTATTACATTCCCCCGTGCATCTAACTTCTACCAGCTACCTTCCAGTCAAAGTCCCGTCCAAATCGTTCCACCCGTTCCAGAGATAGCGGTGCGGTCGCCATTTTGACAGCGCGGAATGTAAAAAAAAGTAGCCTATATATGCCTATAATATGCCCGTCTATGTCAGTTACCCTCGAGTAAAAAGTCCCGTCGAAATCTGCCCAGCATCAGTTTCAATATAAGATTTTGAACTAAAAAGAAACAAATAACTCCTTTTGTTTTGTAATAATCTTTTTTCGTAACTATGGTAACTGTATAAATAAAAAAAATGCTAACAGCTAAAATATAATAAGTAAAGTTTTTTCTACGTGATATCTACTATATTTAGGATATTTTTAGGTCTGAATATTTTTTAAGACAAGTTAAATTTGTAAACCTTTACAACTTGGTACAACGTACCCGGACGTAAAATAAATTGCCGTGATTTTAAACCAGTTCCTATCTATGCCGTATAACTGTAGCAAATTATGATTTATACGTAATTTGGATGAGCCAATTGGTTTCGCATCTATCACATAGTCGCGAAAGCGAAAACATAACGGAAACGGAACGAAGCAATCATGAATCTTGTATTGCTATGGGAGTCCTTAACAGCTGCTTGCAGAATACTTTATTAAACTATCGCACATTTGTGCGATAGTCGATTGTTTTGCAGCCCATTCAACTGTTTAGTTGCACAACTAAAATCGAGTAGTGTGCGCACACCATATAAGCTCATAAGACTCAAAGCGCGTCTTTAATAGTTTAATCAAAAGTGTACGCGCTCTTAAAGTTTTTTTCACACACAATAAAGTTGCGGAACTTGGTCTGTTAACATTAGTGATTCTAAAACATAACTAATCGTTATTTGACTTAGTAAAATTCCATGTACCAATATAATCTTGACGTATGATAGATTAAAAGGGCTTACGAAGCAAATTTTAAGTCGTCTCAGAATTTGACCTCATAGATTTCGTCAGACTAATATCGCACATATCTGTATATAAATATGTATGTATGCACTATGTATAAGTGATTTAATACCTGAATTCCAGTCCGTAGTACATTGACCTCGCGAACGATCACATGGTAAATTACATAACGGTACACAAATGTGTGATTTTTGAAGTAATAAAACAAGCATTTAAAACTTTAGTGAGCGAATATTCGCTTGTAACAAAACTAAAAGAACCAACCAACGGTCGATTGAATGGGAATCATTTTTCCCATTGGATCGATTCCCTTCTTATATTTAATGTGTGGACAAGTTCATTTATTAAACTTTAGTGACTAACGGAACATTTTTTCAGTCTTGTGGATTAAATAACAACTGTTTGGTTATTTTATTAATAAAAATGATTTCCTTTACTTCCTGCTTAACGAAGGTTGTTTGTGTGTCGGTATATATTCTTGACCGACTTTTTGCAAGCCCAAATTTCACCAAGGCTATATCTGTTTTCAAGCAAGCGTTTTAAAGGAAATCGTTAAACGTAAAAGGTCAATGGCACAAATACGGAAAGAACTTTAACATACATACTCAGTCATTTAACCAGTCCCTTAGCGTACTTTTCTTATAGTAAAACTACACTAAGGGTTTCGATGATTGATCGGAATTAACATTATCGGTATAGCCCCATAAACTATAGATAAAAACTATTTAGTTAAATACCTTTTTTATAATATAAGGTGGCAAATGGCCACCTGAATCCACCTAAATGGAAAGCGACCGCTGCTCATAAACATCCGCAATTGCCGATGCGTTGCCTACCCTTAATCGACGGAGGAGGAGACGCACAAAAAGAGGACACTCCCCCTTCCTATGCATCTCCTTCACCGTCAAATCCACTTCACCTTCCCTTAAGAAAAGGGTGGTGGTGGGTTAAATACCTGTTATAACTCTGCTTTTCCGTCGTCAATCTCTGTTATGGACATCAAACGTTATATTTTACACTATAAATATGTAACCACACTGATTTCGCAATTAGCAAGCGTACGCATTATATTGTTTTAATAAATATGGTTGAATATACATCATCCGCTAGTCACAAAGTCACAGTACAAAATTTTCCATTTACCTACAAAATTTAATTCTATTCTAACTTCGTGCGTTTATCGTCAGTTTGTGTTGTTATTACGTTACATAAAACACAAATAGCTATAAAATAATTTTATCAGCTTTATGACGGTTCCCAAGTTCTAAGGTTTGTTAGTTCATGCGAACTGATATTGACAAATGAAAAAAAATGTTGATTTTGTATTAAGTCAAAAAATAGTGAACCGATTAAAATATATTTCTCCGGTAAAAAGCAATGACTTATGCTGGGTTTCTAAAGTTTCTATTTGATCGTTACCGAGTGATTCATTACTGTTAGGTTGACCAAGTTTCATTGAAGTAAAACTCAAGTTACTTACTTCGGAAACGCATTTTTTGACATAATCAAACCGAAAACGCTAACAAATGATTAAAAGCAGCTGAGAAACTGGCTATTAGTAAATGTAACTTAAATTTTATTAGTACAGCATCAGTGTCTTATGGCTTGACTAGTTTTCGCCCGCGACTCCGTCTGCGCGGAATTTAAAAAAGAAATGCAAGTAGCCTATGCGTTCTTCCAGACTATCCTCTACATCTATGCTAAATTTAATCGAAATCCGTGCAGCCATTTAAGCTACAAACTCTAACAAACATCCATCCAACCATACATCCATACATCCATTCATATAAACTTTCGCATTTGTAATATTAGTAACAAGTAGAATTATTAAGAATAAGGAAAAGAACTTGAACGAATAATAAATTATCATGTTTTCCAACGCTTTAGCTAATATTAACTTATGTCAACAATTATATGTAATTAAGTTATAACTTAGTTAAAACAAGTTGTGTTGCGAACTTCCTACCTAAGTTAACCTTCGCATTGCTACGTAGTGCGTATAACGCTTTCAAACCATATATGCGTTACAAACATTAAACCCTTTTTTATACCGCAAATTTGTAAACATTTATGGACAACTGCTAAAGTAGATGAATATAAAACCAGCGCATGTATCTTCATAAGCTTATTTTAATAACAAAACAAGAATAAACATAAAAAAATGTCCATACAAAAATGTATTACAATTACTCGTATATATTCAAGGAGTGATTTGAAAACTTTTTACTAGTACGATTACTTACCTAAGTTCGTAAGTAATTACAAAAAAGTCTGTGCAATATTTTAATGAAACGAACATCTTTATGCTTGGTTCTCTTATAACGAACATACTATAAGGCTATTTTAAGGCTAGGCGCTTTCGAGATTCTTCTAATAAAATATTCCAAAAATGACTTCGTAAAAAGAATTGTCAAGGAAACTGAATCTTTTAGTAACGTTGATTACCTTGCTATTCGTTTGAATTGAAATAAACATAATTTCCATATTAGTTTATTTATTTAACACGATGAACTATTAAAACCGAGTATCAGTATCGTTTTAGTGTTACATAAATTCCACTTAAGTTACACTAAACTCGTTTAGTTAACCTTCGAACTAATTGATAAGATTAAAATTAATCTTATATTTGCAACCATCAAAAATATTTTTTATAAAACGTATGGAAATCTTTCGCATGAATAGACATTTATTGTTTTCAGTTAACGTATTGGTCATATGAGTCTTAAGTGTTACAAGTTAATAAATTAAAAATTAACTACCATTAATAAAGGAGGGAAAAACCACTAAGGGGAAATCCTTTTTCCCACCACATCCTTTTCTAATTGGAATAATTAAATTCTGATATGGAAAAGTGTTCTAGAAATTACGGTTAGTCGAAACATAGATTACAACGTACTTTTTTACCGTCTTCTGTGATGTCATGGAATTTCACCAATCAGTGTTACGTTCAACATATTTTAAATCATAAACATAATTACATCGTCTAATAATGGATGCTTTAGTTTTTGCCCTACTGACAGTCGTCTGCGCTCTTAGTTTAACTCGATTCAAACGGATTGACCGTTTTAATAATGCAAGATTTGTATTCTTCACCAAAATATAGTAATAGTTAACACTTATTGTAAGTATATATGTCAGTCCTGCCAAATTGTAAATAGTTTGATTACAATCCAACGTATAAATTATGTGATGAAAATATCTCATTTTTTTACCTTATCAGGCGTCATTTTCAAACTTTCTAAACCTCTATCAGCCAGTGGTAGGATAGTCCCTAAGAGTAGTGTAAACTGACAGTAATCTACAAGATTTAACGAGTCAGGTAGTTTGTGATTTTCTTGAATTAATGACGCGGATGACGTGATATGTTTTAGTAGCACCGATTTTAGTTGCACATGTAACGAATTCCTTGTCCTTTGTACAGTGCAAGCGAACTTTCCTCTCGCATTGCACAAGCGATACAATTACGTACACGGATTATGGACGTCGAGGACGCGTCAGCGCCTCAGTATGCTTGCACTGCGTCTATAATATTAATTATACCTGTCACCGTACGATTGTTGACTTGGCCAGTTTACAATCTAACTAATTGAACTTCTACACTAATTTGTGGCGTAGGATGTCAGCAATCACGGCACATTTTTAAATAATTCACTCACTAACAAAAAGCCCTACACTTACGACACGCTATAGGCTATATACTTTCAAGCAATTGAACCTATGGGGTAAATAAATTCGGAAAACCTACATCTAAGAAAGACCATAAATTACAAGAGAATTTGACAAAAGTAAACAATTAAAAAAGGTTTTATAATTTCATGCGGATGAAGCCGCAAGGGAACAGCTAGTTTGAATATACAAGTCACCTTTGAAAATGGTCTTTTATAATTTTTAAGGTTAAATTAAAGTTGAATTTATTTAGAAGAAATGACAAGTTCCATTTTTTGTAAATTTAGTAACACGACCGATATAAAAATTTTATCATTCACGTATTAAAGCTTGGGTCCATGGATTTTATGGCTTTTTTTAAATAGGACTAACTATATGTTTATTATAGAGGTATAACGGCGTGTGGTAACGTAAAAATATATAATGTCCTATTTAAACATTTCTTTTTATATTATGCCTTTTTTATAATTTTTTTATTGCTTTAGAGTTATTTAGTGGTAACGAATATATTTTTTTAATTTCAAGTTTTGTCTGCAGATTTTACGCGTCTTTCTAAGATAATGTTTTTTTTTTTCAAATTTCATTAATGTTACGTTTTCATTAATTTTAAAAATAATGTTAATTTTTGTATACAATTTTTTTTACAATAAATTCCAATTGAATAAAAATTATTTATTTATTTAAAAAAACTAAAAACTTACTTGTTTTTTTTTCAGCAATTTAAAACTTCATTAATGTCCAGATCAACTTTTTATGATTCACTTGTCGTAACTGTCACCACGTCCAATCAGTTTGGGTTCCGAACGTCGACTGATGTTACGCCTGCAAGCTAACGTGGTCCGATATTACGTTTCTTGTGTTCTGCTTACACCACTCTTTTACGCTTTGACCTCGAATAATAATAATTTAAACAAAATGCTTATTTACCACCGGTCAATTACTGACGCATGTTATTGACGTCGGCGTAATTTGCCCCATCATCAGACATTCCCTGTTAACAATGTTAAATTTCCACTGCCGTAACCTGAACGAAAACGTTTGTTATCTCGTTTTTTGCAAAGAACAAGAAAGGAATGACTGTAATTCTTATTTTTGTGTCCGTATTGTTATATTTAATTCCAAATTCAATCCATTCTTAAGATATTCCGACACTCTTCGTACACTTCAGTACTAAACGTCGTGGTCATCCACAAGTGCCTCCAACGATGACCAGTCTCCAAATCGCTTTAACCTTCGTCTTTTATCATAGCACAAGTCCCCGTATTTCTTGGACCTGGTCTGATCAGAGCAGGTCAGCTCCATGACCTTCGATTTTAACTACAAACACAAAATTTTTACTATACTGATATAATCAACAATTACACTTTCTTTCATGCCTTAGAACGCATCACACAACTGTTGTGCGATGATCGATCGTTTCGCAGCAAGTTCAACTGTTTAAAAGCACAACTAAAAATCAAGTAGTGTGGGCACCTCCATATAAACGCATAGGAATCATAGCGCGACTGAAAAGTTCTGCGATAGGTGTGCGATCAAAGGTGTGCCGCGCGCGCTAAGTCTCTCTTTGTTTATAAAAAACATAGGGTTTTACTGACAAAATTCTAAAAACATAATTTTGTTCGTGTAGTAAAATAAACCCACAATAACAATGTACAAGTCTTCATATTTTGATAAAAATAACCAGGAATACGACGATCATTTTTGAATTGCAAAAATATGCGCAATTTAAAGTTCTTAAAATATCCAGTAAATTATTGCGTAGGCTTTTTTTGTATGCCTCATCAATTTCGTTATTAATTTTTTGATTATTTATTTGATTATATACTGGGAAACTTGTTTGAAAAAATCTAACATTTAATGTATTTTCAACAATTTACTACTTTAAACAATCATTTTAAATCTAAAATGAATAAAAACAATATTAACGTATTACGTTTTCAGTACCTATTATATTTTAATTACAAACATCAAATTTAACTATTTTCCTTATCCTCAAGTAACAGAAACGCAATTTTTTTCTAACGTTATTAAATTTTTAACAAAAGTTTTTATTAAAAATTTAACAAACATTAATATGGCGGACTCGTTTGATGCAAAAATCCAAGACTAACTTAAGCTAAATATTAAATAAATGTAGCCTAATTTATTAAGCGAAAGACCCGTTTTTTTTTCGGTAAAAATTTAGTTCGATTTTCATATTTTTAATTTAATCGAGAACAATCATGAATAGTTGTTTCTATTTACGTAATTCCAGAAAGTTTGAGATTTCTTTATCAATGATATAAATATTTATAAGTATTATTGGTGTGTGTATTGATAAGTACATATGGTTATCTTTTTAATTCCCTTTGAAAAGAAAGAAATAACAACATTTAATGTGGACTCAACACACACATATTTTAATTTTGTTAAACAACTATCGAAGTAAAAATACAATCGAATAAAGTATTTATCGTCAATGTACTTTTTATCACAATAACTGGCCGAATTATTCAAACAATTTAAATACAATCGAAAAAAGAAAAGAACAATTGAATAAAAATTAAATTCAACTGAACTATTAACCGGCTACATTACAAAGGTCACGAAAGGTCAATATAGTTTAAATAATTTGGTCAACAGAAATAGTTTACAGTTCAGTTACCGTAGAACTTTACTGCGTGAAACTATAGCAATGTAGACTAAGCTTGCAGTCACCAGACCGATATATTCCCAGCAAGCCTGAGACTTATTAATAACATTGAATGAATCTTTGTTACTAACGTCTTCAATTATTTTTTAATTCGGCCGGTAAGGCGTGTGCATAAGCTGGTTTACTATATTACTAGCTGTTTCCGTGCGCATTCATCCGCATGAAATTATAAAAACTTTATTTTATTGTTTACATTTGTCAAATTATCAATAGCAAATGTCAAAATGACATGACATGACAAACCTTAGCAATCTTTCTTTCTTGATGTTGGCAGCAACTTATAGTCTCTTTCCCACATGAGTGTTTTTATCCAAAATATTTACCCCCTAAGTTTAATGGCGTAAATATATAGCCTAAATCATGACGTAAGTGTAGGGCTTTTTATTAAAAAGAGAATTATTCAAAAATATGCTGTAATTGCTGACATCTTAGGCAACAAAGAAGTGTGTGTTTACTTTATTATAATAGTATAGATAGTCTAAGATCCAACTTATGTATTTTTAGTAAGGTTGCGTATTGTTAATATTATTTCTTGCAGCAAAATTGTAGAAAAACATTCTTTAAGTTAGAGCTACTTGATGTTTAGAATATTTTATAGCCAATTGAATTCGCATTAACTAAATGACATTGTGGCTGGCATTGAGCATATTTTGATCATTTTAACTAAATCGCCTCGACATATTACGTTCACGGTCCGAAATAAAATTACAATTAGTCTGTTACTATTAGTAGTATTTTTATAAAACACTTTTTTCTAGTTATTACAAAAGCGTGTGAACACAACAGAAAAGAAACTGAACTATCGCATAACTGTTTAGTCGTGCTTTGATTCCTATGAGCTTAAATGGCAGTGCACACATACTCGACTTTTATTGTACAACTAAATAGTTCACTTTGGTTTATGTGGGATCGTGGTCAAGCGCTGGTTTATAAATGATAAAAAAAAAATTGGCAGCGGAACAATCGGCGGCGCACAACATTTGAGCGGTAGTGTAATTTCTGTTGTGCGCCTTAGTATAAATATATTTTTATTTCATATTTTTATATAAAATTGACAAAAACTTTCGCGAATCTTTATCTGAATTAGATTCTAGAATTATATTTTTATAGCTGCAGGAAAATTCAGATGACAAACCTCGTTAATTTTTTTTATTCAAATTAATTAAAAGTCATTTTCGCAACTTAATTACAATAAAATAGAAAATCTTTAAAGAATATTGCTGTTGCCGTTAATTTTGATACTACGATAAAAGCTAGATCTAAAGGAAACCAAGTCTCACTATTTTCAAATTAAATAGGAAAAAATATTAATAACGGTTACACTATTTGATATAAGTTTTCAATCTATTTAAGGGAAATTACTTTATTTTCGGAATGTATATGTTGAAAAGCGACGAACTAGAAAATTAGGGTTTAAGGCCTTGTTTCATTCTAAAAACACACATTTTCATCCCTCTCCTTATTTATAAAAAATACAGAAAACCGTATGTTTTTGAATATGTCTATTTCAGTGAAAACCCACGGTAGAGTATACAAAAAACAGGTTTACTACATGCTTCCCTATTTTTTTGTCACATCCAAACAAGCGTAACACATAACATTACTTGTTATAGTAAGTTAAATTAAAACAAAAAAAAAACTAAAAACATAAAATAAGCAAGCAAAAAGTTTCATTAAACTCGAATTTATCTTTTGTTTTGTATAAAATATTTTTTTTAGTTCTCTTAATTGTGTTACGCAAGTCTGCAAGAATAAAAAAAAACTTGGTAAGTAGCCTAATTACTCTTTTAAAATAATTTCAACATTTGAGCCAAATAAAGCGTTGAACAGTTCTGGAAACAACTTTTAAACGAACCCTTTAATTTTGCTTTTGCATTTACTTTATATTTTTCTTTCTATTCTACTACAAAATTAATGTAATTTCCGAGTTCTGTTTGTTCATACAGTTCTGTCCTTTAAAGTGTAATTGCGAGTTCAAATACCTTTAATAAATTGACATCATCGGTAAAAAAAATATATTAGCTTTATTACTCGAACAAAACGTTTCCTTTGACATTACAATACAAATTAACATTGTCAACGACAAGGTTTATATGACACTTAACTTGAAGTAATGGCTTTTTTGTCTATCAAAAAGGCATGGCAAAGGTAAACGGAGGATTAAATGCATTTTGAATGTGAAGAAAATGCATACATGGTAAGCTAAGTGCGAATTAAGTCAAACTTGCACTTAACAGTGGTAGAGCCCGCTTTAACATCTTCGCACAAATAGATCGGCTCGCCCGATGTAATACCATGGCCACACAGAAGACAGGAGTGAAGTGGATGCAATTCCACGTTTCGTCTCATTTTACGGTGGAGGAGAGGCATAGGAAGGGGAAATGTCCTCTTTACGTGCGTCTCCTCCTCCGTCAATAAAGGGTAGGCAACGCGTCTGCAATTGCGGATGTTTATGGGCAGCGGTCGCTTTCCATTTCGGTGGATTCGGGTTGCCGCTTGCTCGTTTTTTTTTTTTGATTTGTCACTGTTTGCCTTGAAGGGGCATTTACAGATTCACCGGGCTTGAGGTGGCCCAGCGCAGATGGCGCTTAGCCTAAACCTCTTTTATGAGTAACTAGGCTCGAGGGCTCCCTTAGAAGCCTCGGCTCGGGCCGTTACTTCGTTATTATTACCGGATTGGGAGGCCACCGAGCTCTTAGATCGCTTTTGTGGTCGCTCCATGGAGTGACTTAGCACAAGGGTCCCCGAGAGGGGACCTCGGCTTGGGCTGTCACTCAATACGCGTTTAGCATTCCGATTCATGGGCGCCCGAGAGGGCCGAACCTCGACTTGATCGGTTGCTGCTATCTGATCATTATTATAATTATTAATACATCTAACATTACTACCACTCCGGAAAGCGTTAGCGCTGGGAGAAGAAGTGGCGGAAGAAACTCCAGCAACGCTTCTATCATTGATAGGAGAGAACCTGCCTGCTATGAGGCCGTATCGCGGGAATGATTGCCGTAGTCGACAGCGACTACGGCGTTTTCTCTGTCGTAGTTGTTTAATCCTAGCCTGAGCGATTGTTGTTGCATCGTCTTGAAAGTCAAGAACGTGCCTAGATCTGCGATGATCACGTCGAAATTTACCGAGCGCGATTGGGTTGTAGGTGGCGGCACCTACAACTAACGAATTAGGATGACCGACGGCAGAGTCAAAATAACGACGCGACGCCTGCTTCAGGTGTTGGGCTATGGTGGGTAAGTCCAAGTCGATGTGAAGATCACTATTGCGCATGTACCACGGGGCCCCCGTGGCTCTGCGCATGAATCTATTTTGAATCACCTGAAGTCGGTGTATTTGTTTCGGCGAGATGTGCGCGAATACCGGGCTAGCATACGTCATGACGGGACGCACTACAGATTTATAGAGTGTCACCTTATTCCGAAGGGACATTTTGCTCTTTTTATTAATTGACCTTTAGCTAGTATATGTTCCGTGATGCGGTGCACTTGATGAGTGCAAGAATGTTTGGCGCGAAATCCAAACTGTTCGGCGATAGGCATACCTTTCGTGGTCATAAAAGTACGTAAGCGGGCTAGTATTAGGCGTTCATAAATCTTCCCAAACGTTTTGAGAAGACTTATTGGACGATATCCGCTTGCTCGTTTGCCACCTTGTATTATATAAAAAAAAAAGATTAGACGTAAATCACTGTTCGGTTCAAAAGATTAAAGATTACGTCGTTCAGCTGTGGTTTAGCAACTAATCTTTGACTAACATACCGCGCAACTATTCTGCGACTGTCGACTTCAATTGTTTCGCAGCAAATTCAACTGTTTAGTTGCCCAACTAAAAAGCAAGTAGTGTACGCACTTCTATATAAGCTCATAGGAATCAAAGAGCGACTAAACAGTTGTGCGATAGTTTAGTCATAGGTGCGTGCGCTCTAATTAGAAGCTCATGGACACGAAGTACTTACTTCTCTATGTAACCTAGAGATCAGATGAAAAGTACTGTCAGCTTTGATAAATTTAAAAAATCATAACAAAAGGATGTCCTAAAACCATATAAATCATGTAAATAATTTGCACGGCCACTGGTTCAAACATCTTTAGTCTCGAGAACGTCTTACTTGATATTTACTTAGCAAGTAATGTGCAAAACTTTATGTCAATGAACACTAGTTGAATACCCCATATGTTCCGACGGTTAATAACAGAATTAAATTGAATTACATTTTTTTTACTCTTTTAAACTTTGTTTTAATGTTGCGTAGGTTAAATATACAATGACTCATTTTATTAAAACTAAACTAACATTTTTAAATTCAAATAAACAACCCTATTAATATGAAATTTTATTTTATAAATTTGCCAAACAAATAAAAATAACACAATTAAGGTTGAAAGAATAACTAATGTTACTCTCTAATGTTAAGTGTTTTATTTCAATTTTATTCCAAGTGTTTTATTTCACTTTTCTTCCAAACTAGCTATTCCCGTGCGGCTTCATCCGCACGAAATTATGAAAATTTTATTTTATTGTTTACATTTGTCATATTTTTAATGGCGAATGTCAAAATGACATGACATGACAAACTTTAGCAATCTTGCTTTCTTGATGTTGGCAGCAACTTATGGTCTCTTTCCCACATTTGGGTTTTTATCCAAAATATTTACCTCTAAGTTTAGTGTGAAAATATAAAGCCTAAAGCGTGACGTAAGTGTAGTGCTTTTTATTAAAACAAGTATTATGCAAAAATATGCTGTAATTTCTGAAATCTTAGGCAACAAAGAAGTGTGTGTTCACGCTTTATTATAATAAGTATAGAGTATAGATTTGGCTAAAAGTGAGCTTAAAGCTTGTTGACATTTAAAACATTAAATACCACGATACTTTACATGTAAGAAACTTTAGTCGATGATAGTAAAGTGATCAATACTAGCTGTATATATTTTTACAACTGCAATTTACAATTTAACAGGGTCAATAAACTTTCCGTACATAAACGCGAATAACGGCTCATGTAATACATAACATTACAACATATTTAATTGCATTGTAAAAATATAATTAAAACAAATATCACGATTCAGAAAAACTTATAATTATAAATCCCGCACTCAAAATCGTTTAATATCCATTTCAGAGTTCCTTAGTGAGTGGTCTATACTTGTTTTTTTTATAACTATACCATAAGGTGGTAAACGAGCAAGCGGCCACCTGAATCCGCCAAAATGGCAAAGCGACCGCTGCCCGTAGACACTAGGAATAGCGGATGCGTTGCCTACCCTAGACCGACGAAGAAGAAGACGCACGTAAAGAGAACATTACCCCTCCTGTGCATCTCCTACACCGTCAAATCCACGTTCCTTTCCCATCCTTTTGCGTATAACAAAAAGGGTGGGTAAGCAAAGGGACTAAAGTTGGGCCTCCGGCACCACTCTAATCAGAAGAAACGCAGAATTGCTTCACAGCTGTCTTCTGCGTGGTCGTGGTATTTTACTGGGCGACAATTGGTGCAAAGATGTTAAAGCGGACATTTGGTAACACTAAGAATATCTCTTATTGACCAATCTACGCTGAACGACAGTTGTTTAGATATATACAATACATGATGTATTAGCAAAATGTAAATTAAAGTGTAATTTTGGCTGTGATTATTCGAGTCATTATTTGACAATATTCAAACAAGATGACTTGAGTTTCTATGATTTGGGTTTTTTGTAAGGTCGATGACAATCATACACGAGTTTAGTTTAATTTCACGTGTCACGTTTCACACAGTATTAGTATTAGTAGTTAGTGACCAATAGAATACAATATATCTAGTCTATATTTATGCCAATTTCAATGAGATCCGTTGAGCTGTTCCGGAGAAATGTATTAGTGAACAACCAATGTTGCGTATTCGACATTCGTAAAAAATAAGTTTTATATCTCTTCTTAATTAAATAAAAGTTGTCAGATTAAACTTTACAGAATTAACTGCAGATTAAAATTCTACAAAACGGTTTAACTTTACGCTTTACACAAGCACACATTTAATAAAAAACAAGAGATTTAAATTCGCGCGTAAATTTTCCACTGCAATCATTAACTTCCGAAACCAACCGGAAAGTGATCTTGACATTCACGAAAATAACCTTCATCTTGTGAGGACATTGTATTTAATTAAGTAATAATTTTTTTACAGCTAGCTAGTAATGTTTTTTTTAAATATTAACCGATTAATGTTATTGAAATTAAGACATGAAAGTACAAAGTGAAAGTTCGTGCGCTGTTGCACTTTATTGCAAGTTTATTTAAATATAGTAAAACTAAATTTTGACCGTGACTCCGTCCGCGCGAAGTTAAAAAATAAGACCAGCTCAATGCTAATATCGATGTTTTTATATGTTTATTTCCAAAAAGATACATTATAGATATCATGACTTTGTTGATAAAATTTTGTTCTGCCCAGATTCTACTTTTGTGGCTCATACACTAAAAACTGAAATACGAAAATTTTTACTTTTCAAAAAACAAAAATAATAATTCCGAAATAATTCCTTACTCCGAGGAATTTCAAAAACACAATATAAAAGACTAGCTGTTCCTCGCGACTTTGTCCGCGTAAAATTAATAAATATAATGCATGTTACTCACAGATAACTTTTTAGTGGCGAAAGAATTTTTGAAAACCGTACTTTTTGAGATGTTTCATTACATACAAAAATACAAATACTCCCTGTTTATAATATTAGTATAGATATACAGAATAGGAGAATATGTATAGATTTACATAAGGTACCAAAAATCCAACCTCATGGTAATTTATTAAAACAGTATAAATACGTTGTAAAAAGAACAATTGAAAGTTACCTTCGCTTTACATATTTAGTATACCATCCACAACATTACAAAGCACTTTTTTAATTACAAGTTCAAACATTTAAGTACTATTATACAATTACAAATTTAATTTATGTAAAGTAACTCCGATAATTCCCTCGTTGTGTTGTAACGATAGGTTGTAAGTTTTATAGGCAAAATGTAGGTAGTCGGAATTAAAATGCAGTATTGTAGTTGTTACCGGTTTGCTATGAAAACATATAGCCAACACCAGAAGCTTTACGATCTATTGTGCATTTATATTGTTATTTGATGGATGGGAATTATTGTCACATTTTATTTGAGTAATTTTAAGAACGGAATAATCAATTTTACACTCATATATACACTCCATATTAAAGACATGATTTAAAATTGGAAAAAAAACAAAAACTAACATTAAAAAATATTGACAGTGTTGATGATAGTAATAAATTAATTGGTAAAAAAAGACCTTTAAAAAAATAAAAGCAATTGTTCACAACGACACCTTTGCAGCAACTTTTTGTTTAATTTTAATCTTACTAATGTTATAAATGCGAAAGTTAGATGGATGGATGGATGGATGGATAGATGGATGTTTGTTAGCGTTTGTAGTCTAAACTGCTGAACGGATCTCCACAAAATTTGGCACAGGTTTAGAGCATAGTCTGGAAGAACACATAGGCTACTTTTTATCCCGGGAATAGTTACGGTTCCCGTGGGATTCACTAATTTAGTTTTTTAATGTTTACTCGATCATTCTGCAACGGATCAACATATCTTATTGAAATTTGGCCCAGATATAAAACAAAGTCTGGAGTACACATGGGATAAGCTTCAACCCCGAGAAATGTCCAATTCCCGAGGGATACGTAGCTTTTTGTAATTTATATAGTTCGTATGTTTTCTAATACCACGTGGACGATGTCGCGGGCAACAGCTCGTGAAGAACTAAAGTATGAAATTTGTCTATTTCAAATGAATAGCCCTGCAATTAACTAACAAATTAGACAATCTTTATTCTTTGATACAATAAACATAGATTTAAAAATTGAAAAATATTTATTACAAAAAGTAACAAAAGTACAGCAACAATATTAAGATAAGGTAACATAAATTTAATCTAGAAAAATGAGCTAAATAAAGAATATAACCAAGTAGAAGCTTCCCATAAGGAATATAGACAAAGAGCAGTTAAAATATAATGACCCAATCTTAACCAGAAATATTTCTTCAAGGCGTAGTTTGTTCCAGTAAGACCGTCCTTAACGATATATTTACGCAAGCCAATTATCCATATATTCATTTGATCCAACCAATTGATATCAGTTAAGTCAACGTTAAAGATTTCCTTATCATCATCAGTCATTTCTAAATGTAAATCACGTAGATTATCGTCATTGAATGTCCATTCATTGCAATTGAAGTAACTGAATACTGTAGTCATTTTGTATACTTTTTCGTAGAGTTTTACGAATCTGTAAACAATGAGAACAAAGTCCAAGTCTAAATCAAACAAATGTAGACCTAAAATTTTGAATAACTACCTTTTAGGTTTTCCAGCCAACATACAAACTCCGTCGATAATGTAAGCAGGTATGAAATGGAAGAGCCATGAGTAAATAAAGAACATCAGTTTCGATTTAGTCTCGACGCCCCACGGGTAGTAAGTGACTAAAGGAGACATAAATTTCTTAGAATCGCCACGGAAAAAGTCCCCAATCGTACCTGAAATTATAAATTTCAATTCAAATAGTGACAAAAATGGTAAAAACCATATAAGTTAACCAACCCTTCAAACATTTTTGTCACCGTCTTCATGTTAGTCGAAGATACATTCTTTAACTAGAAATCCTGATAAAAATTGTAAATTTAGATGCTAGTACATTTCATTAACATCGAATCATGTAAAGTAAAATTCTATATCTTACCCCATTTAACTGGATTCCTTACGTTGCTAACCGCGTACACTTTGGTCTCCTTGTCGCCGGCAGCATGCCGCCTCGCTGTTTCCCAACCCGTCGCTATCACCGCATTGGTGGCGATGTCACCAGGTACAATATTAACTCTAATATTGACATCCGCAAAGAATACGTGCAAGAATCCCAAACCCATTCCAATGAGTAGCTGGTGAGAAAACGAAAAAGTTTAGCTAATAATCATTAAAAAAGAAACTATATAATTGGTAGACAAGACAATTATAAATCTATATCACTAGCGTTTATTGACTCGAATAACATAATCAAGATTATAAGAATTTAAAGAAGCAATGCAAAGACTAGTTTCTACTTTTATGTGAAAAATAACTTACTCCACTTGGGCCAAAGACACAATTCATATCAATCCACCCTGGAACCGGCTCACGGTTGGTTGGAATGACTGTAAATTTCATTTTAGTTATTTATGAAAAATATAGATTAAGTATAGATAGAACAGATTCCATTACCTATAGCTGGTTTGACGACGCAAATCGGTAAGTCTCCATCAGTTATACGTATCATTTCTTCAGCGACAGCTTTTGAAAATGAATATGTATTAGGCCAATCCTTTAACAAACTGTGAAAACAAAGAATTCGATGTTGTAAATTATCCAATTCTCAATTTTATTTACATCTTTAATGGTCTTGTACAGGCCTTAACAATCACAGAATAAAACAATATTTTGTAAAAAAAAAACTTACGCTGGTGTTACTTCTTTAAGATTGTCTTCGTCAAGATTTTCAACAAGTTGTATAAGCGCATCAGGGGATGCTGGACTTTCATGAAAATCATCAGATATCTCAGTTCCGATGCGGCTTCGAGTTGCATGACTGTAAGCAGTCGAGACGTACACAAAACTACGTAGGGATCTACAAGATTTTCCCAAACGAAGTGCCTCACGAGTACCGCGAACGTTGGACAATACAGTCGACTTCAACGGTGCATCAAATCTAACTACGGCTGCCATATGGAAAATAACATCTACTTCTTCGGTTAATTTCTTCCAGTTGCTTTCACTTATACCCAATCGTATGTCAGCAATATCTCCTTCGATTGCTTCTATTTTATCAATGAAGTTCGGTTGCATTTTTTTCAAGCCATCAAACACCTAAAAGCAGATATTGCACTTAGTTTCAAATTACCACACAAACTATTTCACATTGTAGAATCTTACAGGATCTCCAAATGTCTTCGCAAGCCTTTGACTTGGCATCGTTTCTTTCTTGGGTCGAATCATCACATACATTTTTTTTATTTCGCATGTTCTGAAAAAAAAGTAATTGATTTAAATTATATTATGTTTCATGTAATAATAATTTACTCCAATATCACCTATGTATTATTAAATGTTACTGACCTGAATAATTTTTCGATAAGCAATTTCCCCATAAAACCAGATCCACCCGTAATAAATACAACTCGACCGTCATAGAAACGTTGTATCGCGGAGTTTTCGCGATGTGCAGGCTCAAACAAAGATGGGTTTCGTGAAATTAACGATTGTTCGAATTCTAATGCTGGATCCATGACTAAAAATAAAGATAACAGATTATCAATTAAACATCTACTACAATAGATAATTTTGATATCTCGAGAAAATGTCATAAATTATTTTAATAAGCTGCAGATGAAACGAATTAGTTATGTGATCACAGCCTCTCTACAGCCATATAGTTTAACATATTAAATGAACTAAAATATACCCAGAACCAGTTGTAAAGTTATCAAAGGAACAGAAAAAGATATTCATAACAACAACAGTCTTTATAAAAAAATAATTTTGGTTGTCATGAATATCCCATATCTCGTTGTAAAGATGTATTAAGCAGCAAATAGCGATAATTAAAATCTTACCTGGTAAGTTTCTAAACCCAGCCGTAAGTCTCTGAAAGATATCGACTTGACAATGACTAGAGTCGAAGAAGACAGAGCTCTAAAAGTAATATAAATGTGCTAATAGCACGCCCTACAAATTATACCATTGCTCAATTATATAGATCCAATTGTCTAAGTCAGGGGTGCGAAACTTTTTAAAAGTTATCTAAATATTTCCAATTTATTGTTAAATTTCCTACTCAACCATAATTTGAAAGTAACCTTCAAAACAAATACTTTTACGTAGGAAATAATCTTATAAATGGACAATTTAATGTAAATACTGATTTAAATTAACTCTTTTGAGAAAAATATTTCAATAACTTGCGGACCGTTATTTTGGAATTCATGTTCTAAACTGTTACACATCACTTAAAATTAGCACGTTTACATTGAAACATGTTACAAAACTCTTATTAGATTTTCAATATTTCAATGAATCAATGCAGTAAATTGAGGCCGGCTGTAATCAACGGCCTATTTCAGCTAATGTGGCCTGTTCCAAATATATACATGTAAGGACTATATCAAGTGAAATTATTTTTGCTTAGCTTTGCCGTCAAAATAAAGATAAATATCATGTATTCGTCAAACTCTACGCCCATGTTGCATGAGTTTGTTTTCGTAACTGTTTACTAGTTATTACAAAATTAAAAATTCATCATCGACGTAGAGACGGGTTTTAACGCCTGTGAGAATTTCATAGTAAACCTGAATCATTTCACATCACTATAAAATACACACAGGCGCTTTTAAAAAGATTATAAAATATTGATATACAGTATTATCACTATAAATTCTTCAATTAATAAATCAAATCATAAATTTTAAAGCAAGCCTGTGACGGACATCGTGAATAAAAGAAAAAATTAGGTCACCGCAGACGTCATCGCCTGCGCCAAGGAATATTAAATCAGCAAGAAAAAAAGGCCAGCATTCACATCAGATATTTAAGATGACAGACATTACAAATTAAGAATAAACTCATGTGACAAGATCATTGAGAGACTAGCGGGTGCAAATCCTGTTTTAATTGATTCATTATAATATTTTTGATGCTTATGGATTAAAATCATTAAAATTGCTCAAGTTAATTTCATATTCCCAATCTACATACTCCTTTTAACAAACTGGTTTCCTTAATTTTGTTGGAGATACATGTTATACTGGCGAGTTTTTTGTATAATGATTTTATGTATGACTCAAGAAATGGATTTAAGGATGCTTACAAACCCACACTACTGACATTTTCATACGCCTGCGCAAAAAATTACCCTCGTTTCATTCAGAATAAACATTTCTATTCACAATTCGAGTTCGAGTTTTAATTGTTACCGATTCTTTTCAAAGAATATAAGCAAAATATCGAAACATAAACAAAACGTGGTTGAATAAAGAAAGTCATAAATATTGCTTTTGCGCGAGAAAAATAACGTTAATTTTGCCGAAAATAGCAGATGAGATTTGAAAGAAAAACTCGATGAATGATTGTTCCGACGGCTGACGTTGCATTTGGATAGCGTAAACTAAATACGCACTAGCCGAACCTCGCAGGTTTGTGTATATATATTGGCAAAAGTTTTCCAGTTTCCTCCATCTATACTAATATTATAAAGAGGCTAGATTTGTATTTTTGTATGTATTGAAATAACTCAAAGACTACTAGACTGATTTCCAAACTTCTTTCACCGTTAAAAAGCTACGTTATCAGTAAGTATGTTACTTATTTTTGACCGACTTCCCAAAAGAAGGAGGTACTCAATTCATCTGTATGTTTTTTTTTAATATGACGCCGAGAAAGTCGCGAGCAACAGGTTGTTTATTAAATCTTTTTTTTATTAACTTCACAAATCTATACTAATCAAGACTTTCAGCAATTTAAATTACAAAGTACGTTTTTAAAACTTTGACAGATAATAAATATGCATTTAAGAAAAACTTAACTAAAAAACTACTTGATATTTAAGTACATAATGTTATTTATTTAATATCGCAAATCAAATATTGATTTACGAATGTGTGTGGCACATTCTTGAATATTTTATAACATAAGCTAAAAATAACTACAATCTGTTCTGATATCGAACACGTGAATAACCTAGTTTTTGCTTCTTGAAGTTTTGTATAGAGCATTATTTAACAGACAAATTATGCTGTATGAAACATGATGCAGTGTCAATTTTAGTGCTACCAGCGCCTTGGTCAAGATTTCTACAACGCTCTCTTTACCATGTTTGGAAAGTGGAGGAGGGGGGTTAACTGGATTAAGTAAGACTGTAATTCCCAGACCTGTGGCGCCACTTTATGTCCAACGCCCTGTTCGGGCGCCCATCGCGCCTAAAACTAACGTAGATACTGAAGATATCAAATGAAATCCTAGTTCAGAGATTTGTTTATCAGAATATTATTATGATGGATGTGAAATAAAAAAACATTCGCAATTCTTGTGATAAAAGTGAATTTTATCTGTGTTGTCATGATATTAATACATCTGGTCTTGCTTTTCGATTCACATGCAATTTTGTTACTTTGTATTAAAACAAATTTTTTACAATCTAACAAATTCAGCAAGATGTTTGATGTATGATAAGATTAGTTAGGGATTTTTCCACTATATCACAAGTTTATAATTTTAAAGATGCTAGCTTTCGCCCGCGAATCCGTTCGCGTGGTATCAAAAACCAAAAGCAAGTAGCCTATGTGTTCTTACAAACTATGATTGAAATGTAGTTATATAGATATTGGCGTAGGCCAAATTTCATTCAAATGCGTTCAGTAGTTTAGGCTACAAACTCTAACAAACTCCATCCATCCAAACTTTCGCATTTATAATATTAGTAAACCCAGCGCTTGACACATATTAGTAACCGTAAGTTTCCATTGACGAAACAATTGTACAAAAACACATTTTCTCTGAATATACTGAGTTTTTCTGCTTCGGCTGTGGAAATCCATGGCAACAGTGATAGTATAATTCTCATTTTCGTTTTCATTTATTTAGTTTCTGACATGACGATTTACGACACATAGTAGGATATGTCTTTCGTTTCATCGTCCATACATTTGAGTTCAAATGTGTGAAGTTATTGCAGCAGATAATTGTGAACAGTTGCATAATTCCTTCAAGCCATTATTAAACTTGACAGAGTACCCCCTAATAGATGTATTTGTAGTATTTGGCTGAAAGCCAAAAGTTTTGTCTTTGCCCATTTGTTGGCATTATATCATAACATTTTTAGAACTTGTACGTGTGACCAATGCACGGAAATTGCTTAAATAAACTAGTGACCCAACATGAGTGGAACGAGATGTTATATCCTGTTTACATTATGCCAGTCCAGCTATCCAAATCAGCACTGGATTACAACTGGAAAAATTGCTCGGTATGGGTTTCAGTGTGGGTTATAATATTTCAGGTTGTAATCCAGCGCTGACTTCGATTCCTGGATTGGAATAGTGTAAACAGAACATATATTAATGGTTTCGTGCACTTTCTTTAAACTGTCGCTTCGCTATTTCTACTACAGTGGGTACTACAGGTGGGAATTTATTATTAAAGGTGGTATTACAAGATCAAGTATTTAAATAATGTAGCAGACGGCTTCCACTTGCAAAATATTCGTCAGTGAGAAAATGTTTAAAATTGTCAACATAATTGCTGAAAAATTTTATGTATTCGTAACTTTGTAATCTGAACAAACAATATGACAATAATGTTACGTTTTACCAACTTACTAGTTATGGGATACATATGTCGATAAATTATTGTCATCGACAATAAGTTGACAAACTAACGTGAATAACCTTTACTTGGAATATGTATTTCTTTTCTTTATTTCAATTATGAGAAAATTATCTAGTGATTTCTTTATCGCGCTAACTTGTATTTTTGTAAACTGGTGTCTGCTTATCTGCTACTTGCTTCATCATTTATAACTTGTAAGAATACTAATTTTCAATTAAAAGTCGTATAACGTAAAAGATCTTACAATTATGTAAAATATCTTACGTTAAAGTATTTGACATTGATCAGCTGAATTTCGAAACCGCATGCAGTCACGACTCAACTGATTATATTTCTTTTTCTTCTGTGATTTAAAGTTATAATAAAAACATACCAATATTTTAATGTCGAATACAAAACTCAAGAAACCGTCTAAAATCTGCTCTACATGCCCTCAGTAACTCGGAGCTTTACTGAATCGAAATGTAAGGTAAGCAATATACGAACTATGTCGATATCGATACACGCGTTTCGATCAAGCGCCATCACTATTTATAACAATGTCAGCCGGTGTCGGCCATCTTGGTTAGTTTATTTGAAAATCGGAAGCCGGCGGAAACGCGCGCGTAATTACGATGTGGGAAATATCTGCGAGAAAAGTACATCACACAATAAACTTGAACTGATTTTTTTCTCTCCAATGTGTTCAGTTTCTCACATCGAATGTGTTTTTGAGAATAATTGATTAGTCTACAAATTTATTCAGGTGAGTAATTTTGAAGATTTCTTTTACGCTTTGTTTAGATTATTTTGTTATGCATTCATTTGATTTCGAGCGTAAATTTTGGCCAGTTGTTTTTGGACTGTGTTCGTATAATCTTGTTAGTGTTTGGTTTGTGGTAAAATTGCTATTTTTGTGTTGTAGATCAGAGTTTTTGTGAAAATATACAAAATTATATATTTTCTTCGTTTTTTAAAATAGTTAAAATAGAGTAATATGGTTAAATTTAAATGTTTCAGTAGTTATTGAGTAATCAATCTATTTTCTCTTAATCGAATAATTATTTATTAAAGATAATATAAGATCCCAATAAGTAATGTGGCTCAGTGGTTTAGACTATCTCGTTAAACCTAAAGGTCAGGGTACAATACTCAAGAAATAGGTAACAAAAAAATCGTATTTACTTTTTTGTTATATCTTTCTTTAATAAATCATAATAATCCTTTAACTTCCAAGAACTACGGAGGAACACCTTAAAAAGTGTTAATAATAAAACTTTTAAAAACACCCCCTTTAAATATCTTAAACTAAAATAAAACTGTTTTGGTGCGAATGATCTTTGTTAATTTTAAATTTTATAATATGTATATCTATCATGTAGTTAAATGAGCTATTTGAAGGAAAAGTTACTTATTAATGTTATTGGTATTTTAAAAAAACGTTTATGATAATTACTGAATTGGGTTATACACTTTTTACATTTCCTTCGCATTCTCGTCAATCTCAGTCTTTTAATAGGACACGTGGCATTGTTTTGGATTGAGTCACGTGTTAACGGACGAAAATCGCATGAAAATCGATTTGATAGTCTTTTCGTACGCCGCACACTAAGAGGAAACAATATGTGAGTTGTTTTCCTTTTTTTTTGTTTTATATTTACGTTATTGACGTTTATTTCCATTTCAATTTTATCTTTAAGTAATTAATTTCGTTCTAATTGATATCATAAGGTTTCAATACAACATCTTCGTAAGCAAAAACTGTAAATAATTGAATACCTGGAAATGACAAAAAAACGTCGTACTTCAAAAGAATGACACTGGTTTCTAGGCCAAGTTTTACTTTTTAAGATTCGAATTGTAGAAAATGAACGTCGTAGAAATTTACATTCTCGTAACAAAAACATTAAAAAGGCTTATATCTATAATTCTATACTATTATAATAAAGCCTAAATACACACTTTGTTGCGTAAGATGTCAGCAATTACGGCATATTCTTGAATAATTATTACTTCAATAAAAAGCCTTACACTTACGTCACGCTTTAGGCTATATATTTTAACAAGATTAAACTTAGGGGGTAAACATATTGGATGAAAACCCTATTGTGGGAAAGGGACCATAAATTGCTGCCAACATCAAGAAAGCAAGATTGCCAAAGTTGTCATGCCATGTCATTTTGACATTTGCTATTGATAATTTGACAAATGTAAGCAATAAAATTAATTTTTTATAGTTTTATGCAGATGAATTCGCACGGGAACAGCTTATAAATATTATGTTGACATACATCGGATGTTATTCTCACATGTTTTTTCAAACCACAACTTCCTAGCCACAAACGTATAAGGTGTACTTGCCTAAGTTCTAGAATGTAGAGTAATTATAATCGAAAGTTATTTTACTCGGAAGTCATGCGAATGGATTTTTTTAATGAAAATGGTACTAACAACGTTTGGTATTTGGGTTGTTATAAGAAATTCATATGTGTTTGTATTCGAAAATAGAACGAACTCAATAGTGGAGGTTAATAATTCAGGATAACCGAATGTAATTGATGGGTCGTCACAAGTATGTGACTTTCACTTTTTATTTGTATTCAAATATGGAATGAGATCCATAAAACGTATTGTACAGTTCAAATAAGAATGCATATGAACCATCGGCTTACTAATCGCGCACGCACACCTTTGACTAAACTATCGCACGACTGTTTAGTAGCGCTTCGATTTATAGAAGTGCGCACATTATTCGACCTTTAGATTTGCAACTAAGTTGAATTGGCTGCTAAACAATCGACAATCGCACGAAAGTTGTGCGATAGTTTATTCAAAGGTATGGACCCGCTCCAATCGTCATAAATCAATGCAAATAGATCAGGAAATGAAAAATTTTCAGAATATATTGGAATTTTTAAGTTGTTGCTAATCGAAAGACTATTGGAACCAGTAGCTTAAAGTTTAAACCGATGTTAGTGCTAGTTTATTAGTGTTTAAAATTCATTCATGAGATTCATTTAAATATATTTTTCCCGACTTTCTTTTTACGTTTACACGTAGGTAGTCTGTCTCGTCAACACTCGTTTTCAGCGGAACTTTCTGCCCCGCACAGCCGCGTGTGGTACGGTCTGTCCTCAGCGGTATTTCCAAACCAATACGACTTAGGGTCCTTCAAGAAGCGAGCCTATCATTTCCTTAAAGCCTTGCAACACATCTGTAGTTCCTCTGGTGTTACGGACCTCCATGGGCGTCATTAACCACCTCGGTGTTCTCGCCGCTCGTTTGCCCCCTTTTATTACAAAAAAAACCGCTCAATTGCAGTCTGTAGCTTAATCTGCTTCAGACTGCACTTGATTGTCATTCGATTCGTATTCTTCCCCATGTATACTATAGTTAGTCGTTATTGATTTTTTTAATTACCAACCAGTTCTATTCAATGAACATATGTTTATGTTACGTCACAATGGAGACAATACGTAACACGTTATGCTTAAAATATGCCAAGTAAACTGTGAGTAATAACTGGTAATGTTATTATAAATGTACAAAAATATTTTATTCCTTTACTTCATACAGTTACGTACAATCTTACTAAAGCGGACGAACCTTTGGCTCAACTATCGCAAAACTGTTGTGCGATAGTCGATTGTTTCGCAGCCTATTCAACTGTTTAGTTGCACAACTAAAAATCGAGTAGAGTACGCATACCATATAAGCTCATAGGAATCAAAGAACGACTAAACAGTTGTGCGATAGTTTTTTTTAAGCTATGCGTGCTTAACGTTGGTAACGTCTGGACGTTTGTAACCAGGTAATTCCAAACAGATTAGCGATCTAGATAAAACTTGAAACATGTCATATATTTAATTGCAGGAGAATGACCAGGTTTCGTAAAATGATTTGTTTTTAATTTTCAAACATTGTTTACTTTAATCTATTTGCCATCTAATGCATGTCAGCAATCACAGCATACTTTTGAATATTTTCTTTTTTTTTTTAAAAAAAAAAGCCCTACACTTACGACACGCTTTAGGCTATAAATTTTACGCTGTTAAATACCATAAACTACAAGCTGCCAACATTAAGGAAGGAAGGTTATTATTGTAACAGTAATTTTGACACTTGCAATTGACAATATGACAAATGTAGACAATAAAATAAAGTTTTTATAATTTATGGGCATGAAGCTGCACGGAAACAGCTAGTCCATAATAAAAATAAATCAATAAATAAAGTATGTTTTATATTAAAATTCTTCCGGCCACGTATATGAGCCACAATTGTTATCTTTCGCATAATGAATAATTGACGAGCCGATGAAATAAACCGGAGTGGGGCAAATGCATTGTTCTGTGAAAGTGAGCAGGTGACGCGGAAAATTATAGCTTCATGATACAAATGACATATCCAGAACTAGTTTTATAAGTGGATTTGTAAAATTGACTTTTTTTAGTTTAATATTCTAAGAACAAAAAAGTTTTTAAAAAGACTAATTGCCTAGCCAGCTACATTTAACCATTCGTTTGTTTTTGGTTTGATAACTTCATAAATTGCGTTTCCTAACTACGTAACTAGAGTTTTATTCCGTTGAAAATTAGGTCAACCTAACACTAATGGATCACTAGGTAACCTATATCTATACTAATATTATGAAGAGGAAAGATTTATATTTTTGGATTTTTGTATGTAGTTTAATAAATCAAAAACTACTTGGCGGATTTCAACAAATCTTACACAGTTAAAAAGCTACATTATCACTAAGTGACATAGGCTATATTATTATTTATTTCTTTTAATTAAACGCGAGCGACAGCTTTTTTTTTGGTGCCAGGGGAAATCTTTCAAACATACCTTGAGCTCAGGGGGAATGCAGGGTTATGTAAAATTTGGCCCATTAAAATCCCCTCGGTGGCTATCCTTTAGTGACTTCTGGAATCTCCAAGGAACACACCGGAACAATCAGACGCGAAAGACAGCTAGTGACAGATTTTATCAGAAAAAATAAATGGAAAGAAACAACCCAGCATAAGTAGATCTAAAAAGAGATGAATTGATGGAAGACTGATAGATCAATTTTAAACAAGAAAACTTGGTCTGCCGACACACATAGTGGCATAAGGACAGGGATATGGTGATGATGAGTTTAGATAAAGACTCATAGACTACCAATTTTATTAGATTCCGTTTATTTTACTAATGCTATAAATGCGAATGTTTAAATGGATGGATGGGTGTTTGTTAGGGTTTGTAGCCTAAACGGCTAAACGAATCTGGATGAAATCTGTATCAGCATAGTCTGGAAAATCATAGGCTACTAGCTTTTGTTTTTTTTAATACCACGCCGACGGAATCGCGGGCGTAAGCTAATATCAAATACACACTAGACTACAGCTTCTTCACGAGAGTTAATAAAAGCAAACTTAGTAATGTGTAAATAAAAGAATCCAAATTAATCAATAAAATACATTAACATTTTAATGCAACTTGATCAAGGTTCGATACATTTCGACTAATTAGTCCGCGCAGCCATGTTTTTCTGAACCTTTCATGTTCGTTTTGTAATCGGTTTTGATACAAATTCTCTATTGCGGTCCGTCTATACACGGTTCCGTTTACACTGGCCATGATTTTGACTTTAGTCACGCAAGGCTTTCAGAGTTATTATTAACTTACACGGTGCACATCACATTAAAAAATGCATGAGACAATTTAATGAAAAAAAAATACTTTAGTCTTTCTATTGTTTCGTTAAATGAATGTTTTAAAAAATATACTGAAAAATCTTTTAATTTTCTTAATAATCTAAAGTATTTTTTATTAGATAAGAGGTTTATTAAGGGCCTACCCAAATGTAAGTACGGAACCTCTGCCTTCGTTTGTCAGTTGAGGGAGTGAGTACTATTGTTTTGAGGTTATGCTTACTGCAACTTCAAGCATATCTTATTCAATCAATTAATTTGAAACGGTGGAAATTATTTTAACCCACATTCAATATAGCTCATTGTGCCAAGGTTGGATGTCGCCTTTGTGGTGAAAGATATATGATACTGATATTATATAATTTTCATTTGGATTCAGGTTTCTGAGACGTAAGATCCTATTTATAATTGAAACTAGCTGTTGCTCTCGATTACGCACATAAAATTAAAAATAATAAAAAGATGTAGCCTATGTTACTCTCTACTAACGTATTTTTTTAATGTCGAAAGAATTTTTAATTCGGGCCAGTAGTTTTTTGTTACAATACATACAAAAATACAAATCTTTCCTCTTTATAATATTGTATAGATTAACTCGATATCGTGAGAGATTTATTCGCGTTTTCTTCAGTGGATCTCCATATGAAAGATGTCAATGTTGTGCAAATATATCTTAAATTAGTTTGTTTCAATCAGTAAGTAGGTTAAATAAAGATCCAGTTATTCGTAAATAACGAAAGAAGTGGTGATTTTTACTGGCCAATATTTACCGTAGTGACTTTATGTTCACGAATCTGTTACTAAATATAAACACTCGATTGTTTATTTTAATTGAATTAATCTTGAAGAGTGAGAAATAAGAAACAAATGACAACCAACTCTTATTCTTTCCTTGTAATATGGATGAAGTCATCTGGAATTATTGTTTTTTAAATAACTAGTTTTTGAAAAAAGAATTGTGTGTTTGGAGATTTGTCATCTTCACTAGAGCTGAGTTAACTGTAACACACGGATAACGACCGATTTTTGTTTGTTAAAAGTATAGAATTTAATGGCAATTTTATTGAGATCTCGATGAAAAGCAGACGAACGACATTAAAATCATTTGTTTATAGCAACCGTACGCCATTGTTTAACAAAAATACACGAAAACATAAATTGGAATGTTTTAACACCTTACTTTCAAAATATGGTACAAAGTGCTTTAAGCGATTGATGGAGTTTGCCAACTGCAATTTAATGACTGCGTGTATTACTAACGTCAATTTATCACCTGAATCAGTCTTTTATTTAGTTTTCAACCCAACAAATACATGAGATATAACGATGAAAATTAGTTTTGAATTGGGCTCTAAATATATAAATCAAATGTATTTGCTCCAATGTCAATTGTATGTAACGAATATTCATGATTAACCTATTATTATAAATATGTAATATATAAAATTGTCAATAGATTTTGTAGACGGTAGAAATACTAGACGAAACGTTTTTAAAAATCGTGACAATAGTATATGGGACGTGACTACATTATTATACTAATAAAAAATACCTTTAAAGTACGTAATAATATGCCTGCAATTGCTATTTATAAGTAATAAAACTTCAAATTGGTGATAAGGAATTAAATTGATTTATTATTCGTGATTTCTTACATTATAATAAAGCTGTTCGGTAAAAGTAAAATCTTTTCTTTCGCGAACTTCCGTAGTGGATAGTTTTGTTTGATGCAATGCTATTTATTTAGGTAAGTAAATATTTTTTATATCATAAAGTGGCAAAGGATCAAGCGGCCACCTGAATCCGCCAAAATAGCGAAGCGGCCGCTAGATAGACATTCGCAATAGCGGATGCGTTGCTTACCTTTAATTGACGGAGGAAACGCACATAAAGAGGATATTTCCCGTTCCTATACATCTTCTCTAGCGTCAAATTCACGTTCCCTTCCCATCCTTTTCCTTCTAAGAAAAGCATGGGAAGGCAATAGGACTAAAGTTGGGCCTCCGGCACCACACTCATGTAAGAGTAATGTTTGTTTTTTCACTAAACAAATTTTTATTTTAAATAACAAGTTTATTTATTCATTCATTTTTTAATTGTTTATTCATATAAATTAAATTGTTCTCTCCCGATTCCGTAGTCAAAATAATAAGTTATTCATAAATTTAATTAAATTTTTACAATTCTAAGTTATAATTTATTTAAACCGATCTAATAAAATCCATTTTTTTCAATACGGTCACTATTCCACACGAAGCTAAATGCCATTTCAATTTATAATTCATAGCATCGAGGTTGTCTTCAGCGTTACAGAATAATTTACCAACAATCGTCTTTACACCTACGCGAAACACTAAGGTGGGGTCCAAGTGAAAGCGATTAAAGGTTTTTAAAATAGATTCTACCCTTAATTGAAGTAGATCCCAAAATCATCTGTTTGCTAAACACGTTACACGATTAGATCTAAAGCAGCACAATATGTGAAAATTCTGACCTCAAGGTAACCGTTGAAAGTAGTTCGGATACCCGAAGTCCTTATTTACTTAATAAGGAGAGATGGGAAGTAATATGAAGTTAATGGATAGGTGGTCTATGCTCTTTTGTGATCAATAAATGAAGAAAGTTGTTGTACAGTATGTATATGTATTTTAGTGGCAAAAGTTCAATGCATTTATTTATAATTAGCTTTCGCCTGTGACTCCGTACGCGTGGTATTGAAAAAAAAACAAAACCAAGTAATCCATGTGTTCTTCCAGACTACCCACTACATCTATATATCAAATTTCATCGAAATCCGTTCAACCGTTTAGACTACAAATTCTAACAAACAGTCATCCATCAAAACTTTCGCATTTATAATATTAGTATGATTAGTAAATATAATTCATAAGCGATATCCTCGCTATAAATCGCACCATACATGAATTCGTGCAGAAAAACGTATCAGTACCACTGTCGAATGAAACTAACTAGAGTAGTGGCAGACTTGTCAGGCGTGGGTGTAATGGTGATTGATGTGCGAGTTCACTTCAGTTCAGGTGATTCTCTAACACATTTAATTCACTACTCAACACGATTGACTACGGTCGATAGTTTTGTGAAAATTAACTATTAATCGCGGTATAAGAGAAGGATGAAGAATAATTAAATGATACAATTTGTAAGTATTAAAAGTGCTATTGCTGGGTCTTTTTGAAGTAACTTTTGGTATTAAATTGAAATCTTACTAACTATATTGATTCTTACTCATGTTATAAACAGTAAAGTTTAAATGGAGGATGGAATGTTAGAGTTTGTAGATTAAACCGCGGAACGGATCTCGATGATATTTGGCATATATATAGAGCATAGTCTGGAAGAATACATAAGCGACTTAATTTTTTTTTTTTAATTCCACGCTACAGAGTCGCGAGCGAAAGCTAATAATATAAAATCTAGGTGGATCACAAGAATAGCTTGAAATTAAAAAAAAATGACGCAACTGTATTAAATTGAAATAAACCATTAAGTAATTGCTTATACGGAGAATAACAGTTAAACCGTTATTTTCAAATAATCATAGGTATTACAAGTTCCGGACTTTCGCTTTTAACTAAATTACAATTGATAAGCAAATGTTTGTTATTTAAATATTTCTGTTAAATGTACTATTACTATGTTATGCGACGAAATGATGGGGACATAAACCAGAAAGTGTTAAGATTAAATGTGGATGGCTACAAAGGAAGAGGAAGACCGAAGAAGGTATGGATGGATTGTGTGAAAGAGGATATGCTTAAGAAAGGAGTGGATTCAGATATGACGGCTGATAGAGATGTATGGAAGAGCAGCACATACTGTGCCGACCCTCCGTAAGGGATAAGGGCAAGTGGATAATGATATTAAATGTACTATTATTACATTAGCTTATACACTTATACACTTCTCTATTATTAATGCGAAAGTTTAGATTGATGGATGTTTGTTAGAGTTTGTAGCCTAAACGGCTGAACCGATATTGATGAATTTTGGCATGTAGAGAATAGTCTTGAAGAACACAAAGGCTACTCACTTTTTTTTAATACCACGCGGACGGAGTCGCGGGCGAAAGCTAGTTATACATAAGCTACTATTGAAATTCTAAAAATTATAATTCTAATTTAATAACTTAAAAAATTCCCGATTTACGTACAAATATTGACGTTATAAAGCAAAAACATATCCTATCTTATAGTGTTAACAATTAATTCCTAAAACATTTTCCTCCGAGGTATTAAATAGCAGTAATCAAGGTGATGACACTAACCATCAGTTATAAAATTGAATACGTCACGGCATAAAAATCAATTACCTAAAACAAATAAAATATTGACAACACTAACTCAAACCATCCCCATACAGCTGATTGACCCACATTGGCCTTCCCTACATTACGGTACACAAATCGATAGTATCATATAGAGCTATATTTAGGTAAATGTTTCTACGGACACGTCCACACGTCGTCAATATGACATGTCATCAATGTCAGAGCATTATGCTTCACACGAAGACAGTGAGACATAGCAATGCAGTACTGCAAACGTTTAAACGCACACTCAAAGATTTGCGTACCGGGGGCCGTGGCATTCTGTGTCGTATCAGGAAGTTTGTGTCAGTTAAGTCGCCAAGTTGGGCACGAGGTTTGGCGACTAGGAAGGTTAACGTCGTATCCAGAAAGTCGCTGTCATCTGTCCTGGCTATAAGTGAAAGTAAATCACAATAATTCATTAACTCTCCTAACAATATCATAAAATTGTCACAAGTTTCTTGTCGACTATCTTGTCAGGTAATTTGTTGTCCTTTCCCATGCCTCAGTAAGTATTACATATTTTCTGACAAAACTACCAACCATAGCAGCGCCGTGCAACAAAGTTCGTCCGTATACAATCAATGCGACGTGTTCTAACAATAGCAATACTGTTATATCTAACTGTTCTGGATTGTGCTGTCCTCGTGTGAAACTATCGTAATAGAGCTGAAGATGCGAATCATACGCTTGATGTAATCATGGGTGTCGTTATAGTGGCATTGTTGATAGTAAATCAATAGCACAGACTGTGTTGTTCCCACGTTTTTACACTATAAATTGAGATTAAATTTTATCTTGATTAGTATTAAAATACATTTAATATTATGTATGAAACGATAAGACAACACGAACCAAACCATGATCCAATGTAATCCAAACAATAACTGATTTATTTAAATCTCTTTTGTGTTATTAGATCAATTTATTTTTCATTGTAACTACAATTTTACCAGATTCTAACAGTATTGCATTTACAATATTTTTTTTTTATTTCTAACAGCAAATTACAATGGAAAATGGTCGTGATCACGAACCGTTCGAAGTTGAAGAGAACAGCGTCAGAAAAGTTATAACGAAACTAAACCAGCGTGCACCGCGCAGAGCTTTGGAACAGTTGGACAAATTTGGTCGGGGATTAGGAAAAGTCAATCAAATCCCAGGGCAGAGACTGGACGATCAAGCTGTACTCGATAGGATAACATTTGAAAGTGAAAGAGTTACCGGAAGCCATAGCGAAGCATCTTCTAGAAGGAATAGCGACGACGGAGGTAGAGCTAAAAAAGAAGTTATTCGTGATGGTATGACATTTCAACTATGTAGAAAAATGGTGTTATAATTTTATCTAGTGATAGTGAATATGAATATGAAGGGCTACATTGTAAGGGTACGATAAAGAAGAAATATAATTCTAGACTTATCCATAGGTGAATTGCGTGAAAGAATGGAACAAGAACAGTAAAAAAAACCATACTCATTTGTAACTCACCTTGATAATTCTGGTTAAAGAAGATTATCTTTATAAACGATACTTAGTAACTATAAATTATCTTACTACAAATTGCTCTTACATCATTCATAATGTAAAACAAAGTCCATTATAATAATTTTAGATTTTAAAATACCTTTCTTCTTACCGTTTTGTACTTTTATAGATGGGACAGTTTCGGAGCCACCAACAGCTAATACAAGAAATCATAACGCTTGGGACAATCTAAATAGTTCAACATCAACAACAAGAACAGAACTCAGTGTATCTGAAAATGGGAACGATGATCAGGTTAGAGTTCACTGTAGTGAAACTAAACTTGCAATAAAAGAAACAAATAGAATAAAAAGAAATCTTTATATATTAGAACATTTTTAAAACGAAGGTTAAAGTCTTAGTGGCTTTACATCAAGTTTAGATCTTGTGATACATACATAAATTACACGTGGGAACGTCGTGTCGTTCATCACAATTAGACGAAGTAACTCAAATGTAGTAATAAATAGGCCCTAACACTGGTCACGACTAATAATGTGATTGTTTGGCATTATTTAAAAAAAAGAAAAAATCGCACTAAAGAAACAAGGATGACAGTCCAAAAAAAGTTAGTTTTATAAATAGAATCTTAACGGTATGTTTAATGATAGGATTTACCAATGTCAACCTAACTTTTTGTATTATCAAATCAGTGAAATGCATAAGATTTAAGGAAACGTTTGTTTTTTCGCTTGCTACCACACATGTGAATAACTTTACTTACCTTCCACTAGCATCACAATAGACTTCACCGTCGAAGCCATGAGACATCACTGCCAGGCACTCCACTACACCTCCAACCTCCTTGGCGGTCATCCGACAATCTCGCCCCGGAATCAGCATTCGGAACATCACTAGCCGACATCATGGAGAGTCCTGGAAACAAGGTATTTGAAGTTTTTTATTCATAAGTATATTAAGGATTTGGATATCAAGAAATAATGTACTTGGAATACATTTAAAAATAGCATTATTAAAACAGATTTAAAGAGTTGGAAATCTGAAATATTTGCGTTACACATTTTGCAATTTTCTTGATGTATGATTTCAATTATTGCATCACGAAGTTCAAAATAGCTTTTTCTATGCAAAAAATACGAATAACGAGAGAAACGCAAGCACAGTGAACAAAAATTTTCAATACAATGCTGCATACATTACAATTAATTGGTGATCTTATTTCTTACTAATATTATAAATGTTCTTCTTACTAAATTTATTAATGAAGGTTTAGTTAGAAGTATCAATGGATGATGTTTTATAGTTTACAGCCTAAACGGATGAACGGATCTCGTTGAAATTTGGCATAGATGTAGAACATTATCTAGAAGAACACATAGGCTACTAATTAAGTTTTTTTTTTAAATCCGCGCGGACCGAGTCGCGGGTGATAGCTAGTTGAAATATACATCGGAGATTTGATATTTCAGACTATACCCTTTGTGGAGCCAGGTGATAAAAAGGTATTAAAATGTATTCGTTACGTACAAGTGTTCGTTTGATGTAATTATTACGTTTATTAATGCAAATGTTTGTCTCGAAATGAATTTAAGGTTAACAACGTCTTTGTGTTTCGTGTATTATTTTTTAGTTTCGCCAATGTTTTGTTGTGAAGTAAAATTTTGTGCGGCTTCTGTATTTGTACGTGTTGTGATTTTCTGATCTTCGAATTTTTGATGTTAACATTCTACACTGTTTTCTAAAAGCTTTTGTCTTTGATAGCAAAGGGGAAGACATTCGGCTGTAGTAAAGACATCTCTATAATCGAGTAACCTTTGGTCTACATAGAATATAATGTAATATTTCGTATTCAGATGAAAAAATCGGGATGCGTTATTAGTGCGAAGTACCTATTTGTCTGTGTTTAGATATATCTCCGAGATGACCTAAGAACAAGTTCGCGAGACAGTTCCGAAGAGCGTCGCTACCGAGGCTGGAGGCTCGTGAAAAACGTGACGTCAGCCGCCGGAGCCTTCTCGCCTAAATTCAAGCAAGGTCTATCCACACAACCTGCCACTCCAATGCCTAGTTTTCAGGTATTATATCTCTTTCAAATAAAAAATCCTTGATTTTTTTGGTTGTAAATTAAAATGCATCTTTTTCAGTCCAAGTCAGACAGTAAGAGTTCGGATTATGCAAATACAGATGACAGAAAAGACTCGGTGCCAAAATATTTCAACGAAAAAGATGATAACGTAGGAGAAACAAATCCAGAAGTAAGATACTCGACGACTTTATTTAATCATATAATACAGTAAATGCAATCTATTTTAACAACATTTAACCATAAAAATAAAACCTGAAGATAGAAAATAAAATAAGTGTTAAAAAACCCGTTAAATTATTCCAGGGACTTGATCCTGACTCCTTGATGTTTAGAGACGGGAGACGCAGGATTGACATGGTTCTGGCTTATGAGGAGGAAGATTATGGAGTTATGACGGAAGCTGAAGCCAAAAAGAGAGATCATAGAAAAATATTTCAAGTGAGATTAAAATAGCAATTTCAATGAGAAAATCAACTGGAGAATTCTTACATAAGTTTGAATTACTATAATTTGTTTCAGGAGAATCTGATAAAAGAAGGTCTGGAGTTAGAATTAGAAAATAAATGTCTATCTTTTGATGAGAAAACGTGGTTTCTAAAGATACACATACCTTGGAAGACTGAAATAAGACTAGCAGAAGTTATGGGAATGAAATTACCAACCAAAAGATTTATAACAATTTCCGTAAGAGCTTGGGTAAATTTAATAATCTCTGTTCTATCTTTCTTCTAATTTTCCAAAAACAACTTTTATTTCTCAGATATTCTATTTTAACAAAAGAGTTGATTATATGATTTAATAATGGGCATATTTCTTTATTTCAATAATTTCTACGTAATAGTTTTCTGTACTAATATTTATTTATTACGTAAAATAAATTGATATAGAGAAAATTATGTATTATGATTGAAATTATGTAAACTCTGTCATTTTAGTCTGAAGAGAAAATAACAGAAAAGGAAAGAAAATGGTACTCAAAATGGCGAAGAAAATGGAAGCAACTCTACGAATATGAACATAGTCGAATAGAGCCGGAACCCTCATTTTATGCTGCAACCGAACAAAAAGGAGTCCGAAGAGAAGAACAGTAAGTATCTACTTCCATGTCCTGCAATAATTGTAGTAGTTACAAGTAGTCGTGAGTAATTGTTGCGAGTCGTGGGTTCGATTGTTACTGGCACTAGTTACTAAGCGATGTAATTGTAGGTTTACTCTTTCATAGGTTCCTAGTCAAAGATCGCCACACGCAATTCTCTCCTGCGCAAAGAAGTATGTTAGTTATGCAGATATTACTTAGAGCAAGATATGACAGTATTGAAACTAAGGTATTCAAATTATCTTTCTTGTTTTCTTGCTATTAAAAATGATAAGCCTTACATTTTGCATTAACAATTTATTTTACTGCTTCTAGATGGGTATTCGCAGATTACTTAACGATGGCACTTACCTCGCTTGCTTTCCTCTCCACGAGGGACGCTATGACCTCGACAGTCCAGATGGAAGTACTACAGATAGACGGGTAATAATTAAATTTGTATAAATTATTACTACTACTTTCCACAAAAAATGGAGTAGTCTTGCAAGCATTGAAAGACTTCTCGTTGAAAAGAGTATATAGAAGACTTACTCAAAAACACTCATCGAACTGAAATTAAGAAGTAATAATTTTTAACACTAGTATTTTATACTCGTAAACCAATTTTATTCTATTATTCTATACGTATAGAACTACAGTTTAAAGTTAATGTTGTATCCTTCAGTTACTCTATCTGGAATGGGCTCGACCTTGCAAGTGGTACAAGAAGCAGCCGCTGTGGCTCGTCCGGCGATACTTCGGCGACAAGATCGGTCTCTACTTCTGCTGGCTCGGCTTCTACACCAAGATGTTGTACGCACCCGCCATCGTTGGCACTTTGTGCTTCTTGTACGGGTTAGCCAGCATGGAATCGGACGATAACATTCCTAGGTATTGTTTATAATTTTGTTTCTTTTTAATTTCTAAGACGTTCTCATCGAACAGTAATATGGTAATTTTACGGCGATTAAGATCATTCTTGAATCAGCCGTCACACTTATATTAGGCATACTTATCTTCTTTTAAGAAGATTATAACAAAATTTAAATAGAAGTATACTTTCAGCAAGGAGATATGCGATGCCAGTGGGCCAGGCAACATAACACTATGCCCGCTCTGCGATAAAGCGTGCCAGTACCAAAGGCTGTCGGACTCCTGTCTTTTTGCCAAATTATCATATTTATTTGATAACCCAGCTACAGTGTTCTTCGCTATATTTATGTCTTTTTGGGGTAAGTTGTAATTTTAATATAACTTTTCTTTTTATAACTTGCTTATTGTGTAAACTTGAAAATTAACATTTATTGGACATAAATCTGTTTTATTCTTCAAAGGTTTTATTTATATTTTTCAGCAACAACATTCCTAGAGCTATGGAAGAGAAAGCAATCAGTATTGCGTTGGGAATGGGACTTAGGGGGTGTCGATCAAGTAAGGAACTTACCTTTATTATCATAAGTAAAAACTAAAAATTAAAATATAGGTACTCGTGTACGTAAATTACTATCGCACAGGGGTCCCGAAGTTCTCAAAACGATAAGTTGTAGAGACTCTTCGTGTAATTTTACGAGTAGCTTGAGCTAGTTTTGAGAAAACTTAAGAAAGATGGTTTATATTTACCGTTTTACTATTATGTGGATATAAGTGTGAAAGGAAAAGTTTTTAATAGATTTGCCTGATACTACTGTCGGAAATGCAATAGACAGGATATTTTACGTGAAATAAAATATCTCATTTGATTACTTCTAGGATGAAGAGCCACGTCCTGAGTTCGAGACATCAGTGAAGACATTCCGAACCAACCCGGTGACGCGCGAGAAGGAGCCGTACTTGCCAGGCTGGCAGAAGACCATGAGATACGTCGCTACAAGCTCCGCTGTCTTATTTATGGTAAGACAATGACAGAAAAATATTTATTTACCGCCTATACTACTTTTTTAATCCTTTAATTCTTTAATTTAATACAATAAGTTGATTAAAGGTGATGAAAATACACTATAAAAATGTAATCGTAGTTAGCTGTTATAAGTAAGGACCAGTAGGTAAAATGACCAACTTCAGAAATAGATGAGCATAAGTTAGAGAGATTATGGCCATATAAATAATGGATGCTTTTTATAAGGTTTTTGTTCACAGATCACGATAGTAATGGGAGCAGTATTGGGTACCATCATATACCGGATCTCAATGGTATCCGTTATTTACGGAGGAAGTGGATTTTTCATTAAAAAGCACGCAAAAATATTCACAACCATGACTGCTGCTGTTATTAATTTAATAATTATTATGATTCTCACAAGGGTATGTACTAAACTACTTACTGCTAGACTTTTAATAGGTATTTATGTCCATACTAAGATGCTTAAATTCGTATTATTCCCAACTGTCACCCCGCTATGTCCCAAAGTCAGAATAAAAAGTTTAATGTCCCAACTATTAGTCCCACTAACACTAATAAAGTGACAGATGGAACCGTTATGAAATAAAATAAGTTCCAACCGCACCCTCGTCCCAAAAGGTGCTATGGATGGAACTTTTTATTCTCAACTGTCTCAACATGGGGACAGAGCGGGGTGACGGTTGGGAATAATCCTTGAATTCCTTGTACTGTAACGTAAAGTAACGTGCTATAATTGAGTTTTTGAATTATTTTTTCTATTTTTAGTTATATTCGAGGGTTGCTGTTTATTTAACAAATATGGAGAATCCTCGAACGCAGACTGAATATGAAGACTCTTATACCTTTAAAATATTCTTTATCGAATTTATGAATTACTATTCATCGCTTATCTACATTGCATTCTTCAAGGTAATCATCAAACGTTACTGAATCTGTTTAAAAATTGCATTTAGTTTAAGATTGCTTAATAATTGATGTTCTAACTATTAAAGGGTCGTTTTTACGACTACCCCGGCGACGATCAAGCTCGCAAGTCGGAATTTTTGAAGTTAAAAGGCGACATTTGCGACCCCGCGGGCTGCTTGTCGGAGTTGTGCATACAACTGGCTATCATCATGGTTGGGAAGCAGTGCTTCAACAATTTCTTAGAACTTGGTTTTCCGTGAGTATTTACTTTTTATCGACATTCTAAATATTGGATTTTTTTTTAATTTAAGACTAGTTGTTGCTCGCGACTCCGCCCTCGTGGAAATAAAAATTGTAAAAACATATAGCCTATGTTACTCAATGATAATGTAGCTTTCTAATGAAGAAAGAATTTTTGAAATTGGTCCAGTAGTTTTAAGGTTATTTCAATACATACAAAAGTCCAACAACACAAACTTTCCTCTTTGTATTATAATATTAGTATAGATTATTTATTATGATTTTATGTGACAACTGTTCCCTATAATGGTTTGCACTATCCATGCTTACTTATTAAACTTAAGGCAAACTCCAACTGACACCATCTACTTTAAGTAATAAAAAAAACTTACTTTAATATCAGTCCTTGTTTATTCCAGCAAGCTCCACAACTGGTGGCGCCAGAGGTCCCACCGCGCGGTAACAAGAGACCCCAGCAAGCCACACATGGCATGGGAGCAAGACTACCACTTGCAGGACCCAGGACGACTCGCGCTCTTCGACGAGTACCTTGAAATGAGTACGCTTTAGTGAAATTATAAAGAAATACATTTAAATCGCTTCTAGGAAAATATTTTTTGTCAGTATCACAAACTGGTCTATTGTTTCAGTTCTCCAGTACGGCTTCGTAACATTATTCGTGGCGGCATTCCCCCTGGCGCCGCTGTTCGCATTGCTCAACAACATCGCAGAGATCCGTCTGGACGCGTACAAAATGGTCACACAAGCAAGAAGACCTCTCGCTGAAAGAGTAGAGGATATCGGAGCTTGGTAAGTATCGTAAAACAAAGAAATGAATGGCAAAATGAATTATCTACACTTTTTTCTGCAAGCATTTGTTATTTCCTCGGTTTTGTAGTACAAAATAGCATTGTTACCTCCTAAAACTTAGCGCTTTTTCATTTCAGGTATGGAATACTAAGAGGAATAACGTATGCAGCGGTTGTTTCTAATGTAAGTACTTTACTACATTCCCAGTTCATTTCCTTGCTAGCTCCGTATCTTAATTTTTTCAAATGGCAATCATATTATGTGTATTTAACTGATTTATTCTAAATTCTATTTTTTTTATAATTGTGTTTTGTGCAGGCATTCGTCATAGCATACACAAGTGACTTCATCCCTCGCATGGTCTACAAGTACGTCTACTCGCCGGACTATACATTGGCTGGTTACATCGATCATTCATTATCATGTAAGAATATTTTTTTTCTAAGATCCCACTTTTTGAACCTTACGCTAACCAGCAGGAAGTAGAGATGGGGAGGTTCCTTATCACCATCGATTTACAAGTTTTATAAAAGATTTTTTCTCTCAAATATTTGTAACTCTTCTATTAAATAGTTTATTGAGTAGGTTATTCCATAAAACAAACGTAACACTGATCATCACTACATCATCATCAATCTCGTTCAGTTTTCTGCTAAACATTCGCTTTCCCTAGTATCTCAGTAACTAAACATCTCTTCACAAGTTTACAAGAACTGAAAGTATATTTGTATGTATATCAGTATTCAACACATCGGACTACCGCGAGGACTGGGGCGCGGACGAGAACGAAGTGGACCCTGCGACGTGCGCCTACCGCGGCTACCGCAACCCGCCGCAGCACGCGGAGCCCTACGGCCTCTCGCCGCACTACTGGCATGTGTTCGCAGCCAGGCTTGCCTTCGTTGTCGTCTTCGAGGTAAGAAAACAGAAATTCCTATTGTTATTCACGGTAAACAATTACTTGTTGCATGCACAGAAACATGTGATCTCATTTATTTTAGAACGATAACATTTTTGTGTGAATATTTGCTGACTCCTAATTACTAACCAGGATGATGCTAATTTTCCTTCCCTGATCTATTTTGTGAGTCAACACATCCAAGGAACAGATTAACCAAGATTCTAAATTGAGTTATCCGGTCACCGGATAAACGTTAATTATACACTAAACAGAGAAACTGCGAAAGGAAAAGAGACATTCAATTGTTATCGTTATACAAGACAAAGAGTATGGTTACATTAGACAAACATTGCGACAAAAAAGCTGTATCTTCTATGACATCACTAAGAGATGCAAATCTTTTCAATAAATCTTCGTTTACAGCACGTGGTGTTCGGTCTGACCGGTCTGATGCAACTATTCATACCCGACGTGCCGACGGAGCTGCGCACGCAGATGCAACGCGAGGCATTGCTGGCTAAAGAGGTTAAATATGAACATGGCAGACGACGTCTCTCCACTGAATACAGGCAACTGATCGCCCAGAAGAGTGACATTGGTGGTGAGGATTAACAACGACCTGTCCCGTGCGGCTTCATCCGCATGAAATTATAAAAACTATATTTTATTGCTTACATTTGTGACATTTTCAATTGCAAATGTCAAAATTCAAATGCACAAATAACAACAAAGTTCTTTGACATTGGTTAACAATTACGGTAACCATGAAGACCTTGCTTTTAGATGACAGCTTGTAGTTTTTATCCCTTTCCCGTTTGACGGTTTTTTTCCTAATTACTTACTTCCTAAGTTTTATAGCGTGAAAATATATAGCCCAAAGCCTGTCGTAAGTAGGCCTAATTATTAAAAAATGAATTAATTAAAAATATACCGTGATTGCTAACATCCTACATGACTAAGTAGTGTGTGTTTACGCTTTATTATATTAGCATAGATGTACTTAACCACCAATGGAGATTAGACGTTATTGCATACAGATATGAACTAGATACCATATTTACAATCTGAAAAACTGACTGTCTTTAGTATAACTTCTAGGGAGACATCTTTTTCAATCCATTTTTTCTTTCTACTGTAATGTACAATTCGTAAGGCATAAAGTTTAACTTAAAATATGATAATAGAGGGCGTGATGTAGTCAGTATGAAGTGACCGTCATTTAATAATCTTTTGGCAATGCATGTCCATCTAGAACCTGAGAAAAAAATGTTTCCCGAACTTATTAATAGACAAATATAACTTTCTTTACCATTTCAGATAGGCCTAGTGGGAGTTGGTTGCGTCGAACATCAAGAGCATCGGACGGCCTTGACGCACACGTGGCAGTTGTTCAAAGACCCTCCTCGCCGACAATAACGCATTGATGTCACAGTAATTTTAACAGTGGTAGAGCCCGCTTTAACATCTTCGCACGAATGTACCGGCTCGCCCGGTGTAATACCGTGACCACACAGAAGACAGCCGTGAAGTGGGTGCAATTCCGCGTTTCGTCTGATGTGTGCGGTGCCGGAGGCCCAACTGTAATTCGTTTTCTCATAAGACCCTCTTCCCACCCTTTTTCTCATAAGAATAGGATGGAAAGGGAAGACGCATAGAAGGAGGAAATATCCTCTTTATGTGCGTCTCCTCCTTCGTCGATTAAGGGTAGGCAACTCATCCGCTATCGCGAATGTTTATGGGCAGCGATCGCTTCGCGATTTTGACAGATTCAGGTGGCCGATTGCTCGTTTGCTACCTTATAATGTAAAAAAAAATACTAGCTCTTCAGTAAAATGGAATTCTTCATTTACACATATATTGCTATCCCTTACATTCTTCATGATGAAAACAGAGACAGTATGCAATCACATGTCACGTCAGTGGAAAACAACAGTTATGCATACCAAAAGTTTAGAATAAATGTTCCTTTCTGTTTGATTGCTTTTTTGTTAGATGTGTAGCGTGTTGTTTAATTATATTTTCCTATAAGATTGCATTTCTTTAAAGAGGCTTTTAATATTTACGTAAAGGATTTATTTAAGTTAATTGTATTCATAATTTATTTGATTCTTTAAATATTAATTTCCTTCAGTAGTTGTTTAATTATTTTAAAATTTCAACGCAGTGGTGCCAACCTATAATTTTTTACAGCATTTGCATGCACGTTATCTTTTTGTTTTTAGTAGATTGCCACAACACGTAGATATAATGGGGTGAATAATTTCACTATAATGTAAATAATTAACGCAAAACCAGTGATAAGGCACAGAGACATTTTATTATTGGTATTATATAGGTAGTTTAAATTATTTTGGCAATGGTAAATCCAAAGCCATAACAATTTTTACGATGAACTAGGAAAATTTATGAGAACGTACACGACGTGAAAATTTTAGTTTGATTAATAGATAAATTAAAGTAAAGATTTTGGTATTTTTCGTAACGTCTATTAAAAATTATGATACGTTAAGCGATTTTTTGTGATTTTATTAACAACCAAAATTAACTGAACTATCTATACCTCCATAAAGAAAAGTATTTTAGTAAGTGATATTGTTGAATCCGATGGGTCCAAAATTTTAATAATTCAAAAAATTATTAAATAGTCACATAAAATTGATTGAATAAAACTACTTGTCTAAATTGAATTTGAATTATATATTATTACTATAAGTTAAGAGACTTTTTTTTTAATATTTGCTCTATCTTTATTTATATAATCTATCTCTCTTTTAGCTCTACTGTTCAATAGTTACTTATGCACTTAATTACGTAAATTTAAAATAAGAAACGTGTTTGTCCAAATATAAATGTGATACTAGTTACTTGTATTATTATTTATAAAAAAAAGAAAGTCAGAATGAGGAATCTCGGTTATTAATAAGTATTTCTTGATTATAGTTCTAATTATTCATACATACTCGATGTTCTTGAAATAAATGAATGAAAATATTTTTATTCGTTTTCAATTGTTTTTCACTTTTTTAGTTAAACGTAGAGGCATAAATAGTACATTTTTCTTATCCATTACTGTAAAGTTTTTTTTAATAATCATAAGACTACGAAATAATTTCCTTGTATCATATTCAATAACCAATTTATGTATTTCATTCCTTTACACAATGATAAAATAAGTTTATTAGTTGTATGTAAAACCACTATAGATAACCTACAGACCTCGCTATAAAAACATACAAATTTGTTAGTTTAAACGGCCTATGTTTTACTCGTTTTTATCATGAAAAATTACCAGACATCGAGTTGATAATAAAACGAATACTTTGCTTCAATCATGATTTATACAAATGAGTTTATGAGATTTAAGAAATCCATTTACAAACCATTTTTGGAGAACAAATTGTTGGATAAAGCTAAGATAAGAACAAGAGTACTTATAGAAGACTCTACTTAACCGTATATTATCAAATAATTTGATAAACATGGATAATCTATACTATTAAAAAAAGCGTAAACACACATTTCTTTGTTGCCTAAGATGTCAGCGATTGCAGCACATTTTTGAATAATTCTTTTTTTAATAAAAAGCCCTACACTTACGTCACGCTTTAGGCCATTAAACTTAGGGGGTAAATGTTTTGAATACAAACCCTAATGCGGGAAAGAGACTATAAGTTGTTGCAACATCAAGGAAGCAAGATTGCCAAAGTTTGTCATGTAATGTGATTTTGACATTTGCTATTGATATTTTGACAAATGTAAAAATAAAATTTTCATAATTTCACGCGGATGAAGCCGCACGGGAACAGCTAGTTTAAAATAAAATTAATATTGTACCGCAGACTTGGATAATGTGACAAAAATCTAGATAGACTTGTAAAACATTTTAATTAAGTTAAGCATTATACTTTTGTTTAATTTTAATTTCCACGTCCAACTTTGCTGTATCTATACAAGTAATCGGTGATCTTTGGAAAAATATCTTTACTCGTGAGTTTACTCCACGGTACATCGAAATGGTTCCAAAGCGGATCTTCCACCACAACATGCTCTATTACATTCGGCAATTGATTCACTAACCATTCATTATCCGGAGGTACAGATAAGAAATCATTTCTTCCACTTATAACAACAGTTGGATTCGTCGTCGCGCTAAGATTGTAAGCAGGAGGTGTACTCGAATTGTATACTTCTTCGTTAATATCCTGGCCATAATCAAACTTTTGAAAATCATCAACGTTCTGCGCTTGATTGTACCATAGCATATTTTTAACTGAAGTACCAGCTGGAAAATGTCCAAAAAGAACTCGAATTGTCTCCGTTTCGATTGAATCAGGATGAGGAGAGTCAAATTTGCTCAAAAAGTCTCTGCAAGTCGTATCAGCTGTGATATTGTCCTTGCATATAAATGAACCAAGTTGTTGAATGATACCACCCCATGGTATAGCTTCATAAATACCTACTTCAATTAAGAAAGATGCACCTACCTGATAAATTGAAGTTAATAACCTAAAAGGAATGGACTTTGTGTAAGTTAATCTTGAACCGGGCGCTAAAAAGATAACAACTTGTACTCTTCCACAGTAGCTCTGCTGTTCTGAACACATTATGAAATAGATAGAACTACCTTGAGAGTATCCGACGTAGTTAATTGTATCGCTCGATGTATAGTTCGTTATGTAGTCAATCATAGCTGGAACATCATGGCGACCCATTTCGTCAATTGTGAAATTCCAAAATTCGATCGAATTAGGATTTAAATATGTATGTCTTTTACCATAATAATTTCCTCGAACATTTCCTACCCATAAATCGTAACATTCGTCCGAAATGAGATACGCCAATCCTGCGCCAGGCCCTGAATCCATCCAGAGATCTGAACTCATGAACAGACCATGCATCAATAGAACTGGAGGCTTCCGTAATGGTCCTTGACAATTTCTGCCATGGATTATCCTAAATATTGTTAGAATATATCCATCTTCAGTAGTTACCGTGTGTTCTTCCGCGGTATATCCATATTCTGTTGCCAATTCGGTGAAATTTAACTGAGAATCCAATGGATATCCATTTAATACTTTAAATTGTCTCACAATATCCAATTTAGCGGAAATCAGATTTGCATTGAACAAATAGAAAAGTGAGAACGTATAAAAGAGGAACACGTCCTTCTTCGAAAACATTTTTCCGAGCTCTAATGATACCGGTGAATGCCATTTTAAAGGAATTCAATTATCTAATTGTTTTATTGCACTGTCTATACTAAATAACTATTTACGTTCGTTATCCAGTTGTTTTACTGATAAACTAGAATTATTAATTACATCAATACATTCATTTAAATAGATTTTGACTGACTGATCGCAACACTTTACGGTCTACGGTAATTACAACAGGTGACATGCGCACCACGTAATCATTTTATTACAACCCATTATGATTACATTTTTAGATGTTTGTTTCCTCGAAGCCCCTGTTCATATTGTTGAACTTCAACCGTTCAGGTTAATTATATAGATTTCCGTTAACAATCTTTCGATGACTACTATATATATTTCCTATTTATTTGGTAGTGTCAGATTTCCCAAACAAGCCCCATTTCGCAACCTTATCTGGATGAGGTCAAGTTGATTCCGATTAATATTGTCGCAGCGGCAATACTTTGTTATAAGTAACAAACGCAATAAGTAGATAACAAAAGTATTTATGAGAAATAATATTCTAACTGTCACTCAATGTTAATCTTGTGTAGCAATAAGAAGTACAGAACAGAACGCAATTATCCCAACAAAATAACTGAGCTTTTACGCTTTAATGGCAGAAGCTTTCCTTCAATTTTACATTTATATCTAGCACAAGCATTGTCTATAAGTTTCATAGCACTTTATACGCCTTTAAATTAAGTAGAAGCTACAGCATTTGAAGTGGAATTGTCAGAATTTAGCAGCATTTTCAATAAGCAAAAAGTTAATTGACCAATTACATAGTTTCCGTGAAATTACACAGTTTATACTTGTATCATCGTTGGCTGTCGAAGGTGTTGCGACAGTGTAAACCCAAAGTTATATCATCAAGTAAGCGTGTCAAGATGCATCGCAATTGTTACAGGAAGGGGCAATTTGTCCCGACCACCGATTCATTATTCCATTTAATTTCGTAAGTAGAACAACGACCCGAGAACTACGACAATCTCTTGAATATAATTTCCATTGTTTGTAGCCCCCTATTATATACAAAATATATCGCTCATATAAATGTATGAATCAGATATACGTCATATGAAATCAATCTTGTAAACATGCATATGTAAGTATATGTCTAAACACAATCTTTTATCAATACTATTTCATAAATAAATTTTCGATGTCTGTAGGAATATCGAGAAAACTGAAATTTTTAAATACAATATGCACTTAAATACTCTTTTTGTATTGTAATAAATTCTACTGTTTCTTTTTCTTCTCGTTTATACTAACATAAAAATATTTTTATCATTACAACTGCCTCTTAAACATATATAGCAGTTGTATCTCACGGTCACAGCAACAAAGTGTGAACACTTGTGATGATTGGCCATCAGTCAGTAACAGAATAAACATCCCACCGTTATTGAATCGTTCATGAACTCTATTCGTTTATCAAATTGCAGTTTGTTGTGTCAATGTAGAAAATAACCGGTGATTTCCACAATGGTAAAACCTAAAGAATATTTACAATGCTTTTTCTTTCCATACATTTCTTGTAAGAAAACGATGGGAAAAGGAAATGGAATTGACGGCAGGGGAGACGCATATCAAGGGGAAATATCCCCTTTATGTACGTCTCTTCCACCATCGATTAAGGGTAGGAAATGCACCTGAAATTTCGGATGTCTATTAGCAGCGGTCGCTTCGCCTTTTTGGCAGACTTAGGCGGCATGGCATGGCTTACGAAAAAAAAATAACCATTTCTTATATTTAGAGTCTTTATACCATAATTTTCTTCAAAATTGAGATAAATAGGTGAGTAATCTATCTAAGAATACTTTACCATAAATTAAAAAGCGCTGTAAATCGCTTTGCGACAGTCTTGTACGCCTTTGTCTGCAACATGTTCAACATAGACCCTCCTCTATTCCCTCCATAGTTTCGTATACATGAAGCTACTAAAAAAACTTTAGTAACCGTTAATTTGTCAAATAAAATTTCTTCCTTTTTTATTACTAAAATTATATACACGTTTCTTCGGCAGTAGGCTTTTATGTACTAGTTTGTTGAATGGTTATTTCTCAAAGTGCGGAAATGCTAATAATTTGTTAAACGATTTTTTGCCGTTTGTTTGTTATAAAGATGTTAATTGTGGATTGTAATTACGAATAAACGTAAGAAAAAAAAACACTTAATATCACGAAATACATAAATCGTAAAACAATGATAACCCATTTAAACCAATACTCTGGAAAAAAATAAGTCAGTGATAAGACGAGTTGACCCAGAGCGAAAGATCAGTTGACAACTGGGCATTGACGCGGGCGGACGTCTGTTACCAGACACGTTCAGATATTAGTGTAACATGAAACTAGTGTAAGATTAAAAAAAATGGAACATCAGAATTTGGAGAAAATGACGTCAACCAGTCTAATGCTGCCGAGAGAGAATGGGGAGAAGGGGGAGAAGATAGTTATTATTACTCCAAACAATGGCGTGGGGAAGATACTGATCAGAGAGGACACAGCTCTAGGCAACTTGCCGGGATGTTCAGGATGGTCGCGTGCGCATTTCAACTGCTCCGGTGTTAAAAAACAGTGGTCGGTGTTATGCTGGGGTCAACAGTCAGACAAAAGATATTACTTCTGTAAGTATCTACTACCTACAACGCATTTAGAACATTTAATTTTGTAAAACTACCTGGATGTTGCTGTTACAACTATATACAGGGTCAAATTTTTGGTTACTATTTTTATTAAATAATTTAAAATGTATCTAACTTTTAAACTCCCCTGAGTTTCCACTGTTGAAACACTTGTATAAAAACATGTTCTGATCTAACTTGTTATTTTTTAAAAATTCAAGCCATCATCGCAGTAACTCTGATGATTATATCATTTAAGCTAATGCTCTTGTTCCTCGAACTTTCTATAAGAGATCGTTTTTCCCCTTATCATAATGGGGCAGATAACCCTACACTCGTAGAGCATAGAATGTAAAAAATTAATAGTACGTAATATAGAGATATTATAAGTAAATATGGAGATACTATGTTCAAATGATCGTAACACACTTTATAATACGGCTTCGAACCCCTGACCATCAGGTAACTTAACTACAGAGGTGAGTTCTATTAAAAATTAAAAACATCTGTTTCATGTAATATACAAGTTTTAGATTTAAGAACTTTATCCAAAATTAGATGTTTTTTCCAAAAAAATACTTGCAAAAAACATTTATGAAAGGTCGCTCGAGATGCACGAGGTTAAAGGTTAATAAAGCTTTAGGGTTTGTAATTCTTAACGACTATAAGAAGGTAGAGTTTCTAGTGGTTGGTCAATGTGTAATTTTCTTTCTTAATTATGAATACAAACTAGCTTTTGTCAGCGACTTCATTCGCGCGTTCGAGTAGTTTTTTTCTTTCATTCATTACATACAAAAATACAAATCTATCCTTTTTATGTTACATAGTGTTTGTGTTTTTGTGTTAAAGGCGTACAAGCTGATTGCAATAGGTGAAATAAACTAGAAATAGCATTACTGTCTAGTATCCTGTCTTTCCATCTACACCCATTATCTTAAAGTTTAATCTTTCTAAATACTATCTTTTTCTTTATTTAATTAATTATATAAAACCGCTAATGCAACCAAATAACTATTTTTTTTAACAAACTCTTAACGCCTTTTACTCAACTTAACGGCAATTCTGTCTATATTTAGTTTAATTACTTAATTTTACTAGTACTGGGGTTCATTCCACAAACTCTGCTCTTAATAGCTACTTGTTGCCAATTATGGAAGATGTATCTATGACATGGCAACATATCCCAGATAAGTATACAAAAAAGTTTTCACACATTGTCATCAACTTGCCCTTTTCCCTACGGATGGTTAGCACAGTATGTGGTCTTCCGTACATTTCTATCAGCCGTCATTTCTGAATCCACTCCCTTCAAGCATATCCTCTTTCACACAATCCATCCATACTTTCTTCGGTCTTCCTTCTTAACACACAGTATTCTTAAAAAGTTTTCACACATAGAAGTATAAAAAGATTCCTTTGAAAACATGTTAAGGATTATTGTGTTATTTAATACATCTTCAATGGATTGACATTAGTGTACAGATGGTTTATTAAAATTCTTGAATAAACTAAATAGTATCGTTTCAAAGTTTAAACCACCTCCAACATCTAAAGCCCGACATTCGCTTAGTTTTAACTGAAGTGTCGAACTCCGCGTCTGTAGCGGTCTTAAAATGCCAAAGAACATACGTGTAATTTCTTTTATAGTGCTGTGATTTTTCTTTGAAATGTTACGAAAACAAAACTATGTAAAACATCAAGTAACGATAACTGTTTTAAAATGTATGAGGTGCAATGCTTGGGTATCTAAAGCGATCGAATGGAGGTCGAATGACTTACCTCGCTTTATTAAACCTTAACGTGTAAAAACATGTTTGTTTTACATTTTTGGATTAATGACCAAATCATGTCTACTATAGAATGTACAAGTTTCAAATTGATTAAATAATTATTACTTTACTTAAGACAAAATTACTCAACAAGTAGACCAGAACATTTTATAGTTAGAAAATTCGAATAGGCGCGAAATTTTCATAATAGCAGTTTCTTGTAACCACTCCATTTAAATACTAAGAGCGCGCGCACCGTTGACTAAACTATCTTACAACGTAGTTGCGCTTTGATTCCTATGAGCTTATATGGGAGTGCGCACACTACTCGATTTTGTGCAACTAAACAGTTGAATTAGCTGCGAAACAATCGACGATGGACAGTTGTGGGATAGTTTAGTCAAGTATGCGCCCGCTCTAAACTAGGATATTGTTTATGATTGACAAATGCTACGTTCAAATTTACAATGACGTGATCGGATGTCCGTTTATTATTAGGCTATTGACGTTTCAATATCCAGTCCTATTTTAATACATTCTCTAGGGTTGTAACAATGAGGTGACAAGGAGTTAACACAAAACATAGAATAATTCATGGTCACCTTGAGAAACATGATATAGCACGTCTAGTAGCTCTGATATTTCTCTATTTACAGCGCCCATTGACTGGAAAATAATTACGTTTGCATATCACAGAACTTGAGTGATCAACACGCCTTAAAATCATCTCTTATTAACGATAATTACTCGTATAACGTAGTTTTAGAAAATCTTCCCATTTCCTTTAATTTATAAACTAAACTGACATCTGTGTAACCAAAACGTTAAAAGTACGTGATTAACAATTCTTGAATCGCAACAAATCTATACTATTATAATAAAGCGTAAACACAATAATTATTTTTTTAATAAAAAGCCCTACACTTACGTCACGATTTAGGCTATATGTTTTCATGTCATTAAACTTAGGAGGTAAATATTTTGGACAAAAAGCCTGATGTGGGAAAGAGACGATAAGTTGCTGCCACCATCAAGGAAGCAAGGTTGTCACAATGTCATGTCATTTTGACATTTGCAATTGATAATTTGACAAATGTAAGCAAAAAAATAAAATTTTCATAATTTCATGCGGATGAAGCAGCACTGGAACAGTTAGTATTAAATATAAATAAGAATCCTGCGTTAGAAACAAGTGGTTATATTTGTAATAAATTCTGTATATTGCTGTGATCATGCAGTTAATTCGCTTTTACTATCAATACGTTGTAAAAAACGTCTTTATTAGGTTCAAACTGCTAAAATTAGGCATAGTGATATGACAAGATTCATTGACCTTCGAAACATCACAAATTCATTAGATTCGTGATCTATTCTTCGTATTATGCGGGTGTACATCTTGCATTTTAATTGATTTTTCGCTCAAACATAAAATCGTTCACTCAATATTTATCGTAAGACAGGTTTTCGTGCGCACGCGTCGATTTGGTATTCACTATGTAATGTTACGTAAGTGATAAATTCACAATATTGTACACGCTTTTTAACGTAAGTAAAAATTTTAAGATGTTATAAGTTTTGCAGAGACATTTCTTATAGTATCTATTTTTTTTTTTTTTTTTTTTTTTTTTTTTTTTTTTTTTTTTTTTTTTTTTTTTTTTCCTCCTCACTTTCTTCCACCGGGAGGGATCGCTTTCGGTATACTATCCCTCAGGGTGTTTTAAGATGTAGACGATTCAGACATAAGAGTAAGTACAGAAGTCAAATAAGAACTGATATGAAGTATCACTAAAAGTAGAAAACACTTATATAAAAATAAATAAAATATGTTACAATAATGAGTATTAACAAAGATTATAATTAAGACCTTATATTAAGTTGTACTATGCCTACTTCAAATCAACTGGGTTACTTTTTTGATTACCAAAGTGAACTAAAAATGTAAAGAATTGACGCAACTTCAACACCTGAAGAGGTTTTGTTTCGAAATTCACTTTTAATTTATTTAATTTTGACCTGAAAGTCTATTGGATAACTAAAAGTTTGCAAACTCGGATAATTCAATCAACTACAGATCATCAATTCTACGCACGTGTTTTATAGATTCATGACGCTTCATGTAAATTTTATTTAAATGCTTTATAAATAACCGACGATAAATTCTGGTAACCGTTTACTCAGTGTCAATTGACCAATTAGCTTTAGTTAATGGATTATTTCTAAAATATATAAGCAATAAATTACACATTGCTTAATTAACTCGTAATTGTAAGGTTTATGAAAATATTTCAATACATCTGTAGCGAAACATTCTATAAAATTTATTGATGTCTTATAAAGAACACCTTGTAATTTTATTTAGATAATTTTGTGATATTAAAATTATTATTTGTCACGAACAGAATGGAAAAAGCAATTTCCCTCTAATATAAAATAACCTCTCATGCGTATAAACAACTGAAGAGGAGGTTTAATTAAAAAAAAATAAAACAAAAAATGGGACCCACCTGCCAGCATAACCTTTCGGATAAAAAAAGAAATAATCAAAAACGGTCTAGCGGCGGAGTTATGCTGTAAAACACATAAAAAACATACAGACGAATTGAGTACCTCCTTCTTTTGGGAAGTCGGTTAAAAGAAAACATTATTGAAATACTATTAAATACTTACTAATCCTTAGTATTTATCTGTCTTTTATTTTCCTGTAAGTATTCATTCGTCTAGGACTTGGTGATATATTATTTATTAACGAAACACATTTGTCCGACATGCTTGGTGATCACATGGTCAAGGTTGACATTAACCGTGGGTTTCTATTGCCTTCAACGTATTTATTGTTATCTCAGATCTTTCAATGAGGGCTGAGAGGGAAGACACTATTTTCATAAATAGTGTTGCATGAAAGTGTCAATGTAAGCCCACACTTAGATGTTATCTTCGTAAGCGAAGTGACGTAGTTTACATGATGTAATATTTCAGCTGAAGGTAACTTAAAATGTTACTTAATTATTGGATATAACACGTAGATGTTTCGTTCTGACATAAAATCGCCTTAGATGTTAACAGTTATTTCTATTTCTACTATTAGTTCCTATCCTTACCGCAATAATCAGCGCCAAAATGGCGAAAATCAAATAGGGACAAAATAACACGACTCATAGCCTACAGTCGGAATGAAATTTTGAAAGATTGTTCTTCTTGTACTGAACATTTGTTTATAATTAACACACGGGTAACTTACTAGCATATCGGTTTGCTATTATAAGAATACTGGCTTTCGCCCGCGATTTCATCCGAGTGGAGTTAAAAAAACAAAAGTGAGTAGTCTATATGTTCTTCCAGACTATCCTCTACGTCCATATCAGATTTCATTATTTATTTTTTATTTATTTATTATAATTTTACAGATATACATCCATTATTTTGTTTGTAAAATTTGACTTAGTCTAAGTTAGTATTGTACATTTAAAATACATTAACATCCATTCAGACGTTTAGGCTACAAACCCTAACAAACATGCATCCATCTAAATTTTCGCATTTATAATATTAGTAAGATTAAAAACTTACCTATAGAATGAAATAAATTATTTAAACTTAAAATTGACTAATATTTAACTAATAACATCATTAAATTTCTTATCTCCGTACACGTCAAACATATATTATCACGTATTTGTTAAAATTAAACCCAACTTTGTCAAGGCTAAGACTCTGTTCAATGAACTTCGATAACTATTGCCTCTTTAGATTACCACTTAACAAAGTTATACTACTCAATGTCAACGACTTTGTTCGTGTGTGATAGAAACGTGGGTAGTTAAAGAACTAATATTTTTTTCATTTACAATGAAATATCGACAACAAATTGTAATTTGGGTAGTAGGGTAGTAACAATTACAAAATTTGTGCGAATGCAACCTACCGCACACATTTTGTAGTTGATAATCTTTATTTTAGGTTACCTTTTGTAACATTCGTGCAATAAGTGTTAAATAAATAAATAAACAGTGATTAAATTATTTAGGCCGTTAAGGGTGAGTTGCACCATATCGCCGGTTACCGTTAAAGTTAAAATTATTTGAAATGGTAATATTTGGAATAATCTTAAAATTTACTAAGGATGAGTTACATTAACTAACTATAAACCTTAACCAGCACATTCCCGATGGTTACGTCTTCGGATGTTCATGATATTCGCTACACCAGTTTTGCGCTGGTCAAAATGACGTCATATTTGACACTAATCATAACCGCCCGATTTTGGGCGGTTATAGTTAGCGTTACGGTTAGTGTCAGATCGGTAGTGTCAACTGTCACAAGCTCTTATCTTCAAAAGCACAAATAATGGAAAAAGTAATGGAAAAAGAAAATATCTACTATTATCCTATACGTAATCCAGAAGAATAAAGTCTTGCGTGCTCGGAAATAATGGATTTCCAAGATGGAACTCGAAATTTGGCCAAACATTCAGTTTGGACAAATTTCGAGTGTCTAAGGCCATAGCAACAGCGCTTGTCCCTTTTCTCTTATTTAAAAAAATGTCCTCTATAAAAGGTCAATTTATAATATGCATTGACAGGACAATTTATAATATGGAAAATAAATAAGATGCATTTATATTTGTATAATTTTATTGCTTCATTTTTGCTACATATTTGAGTAGTAAAGTAAATACAGTTTCAATAATGGCCCAAACTAGTTTATTTTCACAAGAGTTTGCCATTTTCTCCATCTTCGTGGGCAAAAAGTTTATTTCACTATAAAATACCATGCGTATGATACATAAATATAATCGGCGAAACATGAATTTCCAAACATTTTAATTTACGTAAATGTCATTCTTGACATCAACTTGACACTTTAGTGACATTCAGGTTTAAATGTTTCCATTGTAAAAACGAAAAACACATAAAACCTCTGTGAGAATATGTTTTTGCACTTGTAACCCTATTATAACTTTTACGATAACCAGCGATTTGATGCAACTCACCCTAAGTGTCTATCATAGACATTCAATATGTAACACCGACATGGAATTAAAAATACTGTAAGAAAATGCATTTGATTTACATTATTTGACCGACTTCCCAAAAGAAGGAGATACTCAATGCCTGCATGTTTTTTTTTAATACATTGTAGTCGTTATGAAGTGTTTTATAATATTTGCAGTCACACAGATTGATTTGACCATTGGTTTAAATTTAATTCTTGGTTCATTTTTAATGGGAAAAGAAAGTAAGTACTGTACTCAGAAATTATTTAAAACACTAACAGCCTTACAAATAAACGCGGCATAAAGTTAAACTTAAGAAGAAACTGAGTATAAGCAACATTTTTACTAATATTTGCTTATACTCAATTAATTACTAAGTTTAACTTTATACCGCGTTTATTTGTAAGGCTGTTAATTTATTTCAAACTAGCTGTTCCCATGCGACTTTATCCGCTTAAAATTATAAATATATCATTTTATTGATTAAATTTGTCAAATTATCAATTGCAAATGTCAAAATGCCATGACATGATGTCATACCATGGCAACCTTGATGTTGGCAACAACTTATGGTCTCTTTCCCACATGGTTTTTAGACAAAATATTTGCAAATAAAAACGGACAAAATGGAAATGGCATATTAACATATAATGATCATTCTACAAGGAAAAAATCAAGTAATCTGTGAAATCATTCTGTCATTAGATTTTGAAATCTTGCATTACAATTTATAATTGTTTTAATGATTCTGAACTAATTTAATTTATACCACATCTAGTTCTTAATAACTTCACCAACGCCGCTTAAGGTAACAAACAATTAATTGCGTGTTTTACTGCACTTGATTAGTATGCTTTAAGTTATTTTTTTATTTTTCAAGTTAATCCTGCGCATATTCAGAATTATTACTAAATAGCTTTGTTATTTATTTATGACAAATATTTACCTTAACATAACTGTGTTTTAAGAAAGACATAAATAACAACTGGTAAACAATTCATAATATTATAATAAACAAAAGTGAAAATCAATAATTTTTTGTGATAATATTACAATATATTATTTCGATTTTGATTGCTTTTCATCTTCATTCAATTATAAGAACTTAAGACCATAGATAAAATAAAAGCCTCATCAGAACTTTCAATAAGCTACTAATTTTTTTTGTTTACGACTGTATATTAACAAGGCGGTTGATTAAAAATGTAGTTAACGAAGTACAAGATTAGGTCGTAAAATAATAAGGTAAACTTTTTCGAAGGTTCTACGAAGCTCTTTGGCTTGCGTTACTAAGTAATCTTTAACTCTCGTATGTTAAATATTTAGTAAGATATTAGAAATCTATATTTTCTTATGTTTTCTTCTTCTCTTGTCTGTACTATTATAATAAAGCATAAACATACACTTCTTTGTTGCCCAAGATCTCAGCAATTACAGCATATTTTTGAATAATTCTTTTTTTAATAAAAAGCCCTACACTTACGTCAGGCTTTATGCTATATATTTAACGCCATTAAACTTAGTGGGTAAATAAATTGAATAAAAACCCTAATGTGGAAAGGGATTATAGGCTATAAGCTGCCAACATAAAAGAAGTAAGATTACCACGGTTTGCCATCAAGATATTTTGACATTTGCAATTCCTAATTTGACAAATGTAAACAATAAAATAAAACGTTAAGTCATACGGATAAAGCCGCACGGGAACAGCTAGTAATGTAATAAAGTGTAAACACACACTATTTCGTGGCGTAGGATATCAAACACAGCATGATTTGAATAATCCTATCTTTAATAAAAAGCCCTACACTTACGACACGCTTTAGGCTATATATTTTCACCCTATTAAACTTAGGGGGTAAATGAATTGGAAAAAACCTTCATGTGGGAGAGGAACCATAAACTACAAGCTGCCAACATTTAGGAAGCAATGTTATTATGGTAACGGCAATTTTGACATATAACCAATGTAAACAATAAAATAATGTTTTTAATTCTATGCGAATGAAGCCACATGGAAACAACTAGTTTAAGATACATGGAGTAATACATCATCAGTACCGAAAACCTTGTAACTTATATTAGTCACTTAATGTCGGACATGGCTCTAAAGTATTGATTGAACCTCTGAGATTTTTACTCTTTTGCGTTGACTACAACTATTTTATCATCCCTTAATTAGTCGTAAGGAGATGAGGAAATACAAGAAAAAACAAACATCTCAGCAAACCAATGATTGCTAATGAAAATAAAATTATAGGAACTTGCATTCACAACTATATGTTTAGCCCCAGTGGTAGAGAAAGTAAGGAGTAAAAGGTTAGCATGGTATGGGCATGTTATTAGGAGAGATGAATCGCATGTTACAAAGATAACGTTAGTTATGAGTGTGGAAGGGTACATCGGTAGAGGTAGACCTAGAAAGTGATGGATGGATTGCATAAAAGGTGACATCATCAAAAAAAGACTGATGACTGAGATGACGTATGATAGAGTTATTCGAAGGACAAAAACCTGTTGCGCCGACCCTACGGGAGTAGGATAAATAGGATGATTATGATGATGATGATGATGATGATGATACACAACTACATATATGTATGAACTTCTATATCTATATTTCTATTCTAATATTATAACGAGGAAAGATTTGTATTATTGTATGTATTGAAATTGAAAATTACTTGAGCAATGTCAAAAAAATCTTTCACAATAAATGGCTACGTCACCGAGTATCATAAGTCTTTACAATTTTTATTACCGCGTGGACGAAGACGCAAGCAACGGCTAGTATAAAGTGATACTGCAATGTATTTTCGTACTCGCTTTTTTACAGTTCATATGATAAAGCCCTTTTTCGTATCCTTTTCTATACAATTTGTTAGTCAAGTTCGTAGTTGACACATTGTTTTATTCTATTCTATTTCTTGTTTATGGCTCTGCCACAGCGGATTGGGCCAGTGTCAAGTAAACATTGTTTTTAGATCGAAACAATTAAATTGCATGTTACCATATTTTTATCACACATTCAAATCATGAACATTCGTAGAGCGATAACTTTTATTCTATAAAACAATTTTAAAGCCACATCGTATGTTCAAGTTATCAGTTATTTTTATCTGTTGTTTACAAACATTTTTTGCCAGTATTAATAATTATTGAATAAGAAAAGCTACGTACTAATAAACGAACTAATACAGCATTGTTAAATAGTCGCTAAGTGTACCCTTCAGTAATGTTTTAGTACGGAAAATCTATACCAGTAAGACCTTAAGGACGTACAGAATTAGTAATTTTGTTATTGCAAATATTTTTTCTGGACTGGTATTAGGTCAGAAATTGTCATTAAGACATCTAACAAAATTATTTTGTACATGTTTCGTAAATGGAAACGGTAAATGTGACATGTTTTGTTACAGTATTGGTACTCCTGTCTGCCACGTTCGCGCTGAGTCTCATCGGTACAATATTCTTTTGCTTCACGAATACAATCAATGACGCTATATTATCTGTAAGTATTTTAGTATAAAAAAAATTAAAAAATAACTTAAGATCTTTACAATAAATCAAGTAAAAAATATTATAGAAGATTTATGTTAAAATAGTAGGTTATTTCTTTCTTTATCTATCACACTTTTCAGTTTTTCATAATTATTATTTTTTTAAAACTTACTACTTGCTTCTTACTATCTTACTTCCGTACTTTACTAATGGATGGATGATTGTAAGAGTTTATGGTTCAAACTAATTAACGGATCTCGATGAAATTTGGCATTGATGGAGTGGATACTCTGGAAGAATACATAGGCTACCTACTTTTGTTTTTTTTTTAATTACACGCGGTCAGAACGCGAGCGAAAGTTATTATCTAATAATGTATTTCACCTGAATCACACCAGATTGCTAATTTGATCCTTATTCCTCAGAACATGGTGATAAGGAACAACAGCGTCGCATATGACATGTGGCGACGACCTTCCGTACAGCCCTTGATGAAGGTCTACCTCTTTAACTACACCAATTGGGAAGATGTCAAAGAAAGGAGAGCGAAACGACTGCATGTGGAGGAAGTCGGCCCTTATGTGTACTCGTAAGTGTGTATTATAGAGAGGAAAGATTTGTATTTTTGTATATATTGAAATAACTTGAAAAATACTGGGCCAATTTCAAATTGTTTATCACCATTAGAAAGCTACGTTATCGCTGATTAACATAAGCTATTTTACTATTTATTTTTTCATTCCAAGTGGACGAAGTCGCGAGCAACAGCTAGTTATTTATAATTGTAAATTTGTGTCCGTATACCAAGAGACCTTAACCTACCCTGTGCTGAAGATTTTGGATTGGTCGATTGCATATATTAGTTACCTTTGAATTTCTTCTCACATAATAAATATGTATTAAATATTTACGTACTATTTATTGTAAAGGCAACACTGTTTTATGATATGTTAACCTGTTTTTGATAATACGTTTTATCATGTTATGAATATTCTCCGCAAATTGCTGTATTTTAGCATTTTTATCAACAACCTTATTGATAACAAGAAATACGCAATTTAACCCTCAGTTCTTTTAAATGAGTTTTATGTTTATTTAAGTAATTGAAATCACCAATGAAAAAAACAATTAATTATCGATGTATCAAGTCACAAAAGTCAATGAAAGAATAATAAAAATCGCGGTATCGGAACATTAAAAAAACAATTATTTAAAATCAGACTAATATTGGTTCCTTGCCAAATCTATATTTTGCCTAAAACTCTAAAGACTAAAAAAAGAAAAAGAAAACTCTAAAGACTACTAATCTATGACACCTTAAACATCTGTCAAACTGTGCCACGGCAGTTAATATGTTACGTTACGGGAGGCTGCAATGGGAACATATATAGGGGTTGTGCCATAATCGCCACGCTTGATATTCGGGTTGGTGATCCCAATATTTCCACCACAGCCATAGAAAGCTGCTTCTTATATAAACATCGACAAAGACGAGACTATCTCGCTAACTTCAATCAACGATAGTATGACGATAGTTTGCGTCGATATTTATTGCAGTCGTAATCTATGTAATTTTGGTTAGTTTCATAACAACAAGAGAACCGATATTACTTTCTTATCTACGAGTATTTTATTAGAATCGCCACCGCATACCTACTTATAATTTAGCACCACGCGTAGGCACCCAAGGGCACGTTTATATGTGAAAGTATAGAGAAGTAAATTAAAAAAAGAGATAAACTGGTAGTAATTGTTTCAGAACTAGCTAACGCCCTGGTTGATATTTTTAAGACATCCAGAAGGTGCCCCAGTGGAATATAATTTTACGTAATCTTTTGATATTCGCTTAGAAAGTAAACTCTTTAATGTTAATTCGGCCTCTAACTCGGAGTTTCATAACAGCCACGAATGAATAAACAAATGACATATAATGTATATTAGACAATAGTATAAATACAAATAAGTGGGCAAAGAGCGATCATGATAACCTTCTTGCTTTCCTCTCTACGTATGAATTGGATATTATTATAGATGTTCTCCTTTCGCATGACATAATAGATACAAAGTCCAGAAAACTAAAAATACAAAACCAATCACTGGACGAACATTAGAAATTTACTAGTTTTTTTTTTAAAAGAGATTAAAAAGAACTAGTAAGTATCCTTTACTCCGTACCTAGAAAAAAGGTCTTACAAATATACATTATATCTCATCGCTTTGTCATCTCATTTAAGGTGGAATTTCATTGTTTTATTCGATGTGGAATTTGAGTACCACAATAATTGTTTTGCGCGCTAAATGAAGCCAACCGATCATTCATGCTTTATTTTAATTTAAATGAAAGCTACCCAGACAGACAAAAATTGTACAATACGGACCTACTTGTCTGATTTTCATTAAAAATTGGACTATATTTTGGTATGCATTAACTTTGGAATAAAAAAAGTATTTTGACTGCTACTTCCCTTACTAATTAGTGAGGCCAATGGGCCTGAACCCCCTTCCCGTTTGTCATCAGCTGGTGACGTCCATGATTGAATACTTACAAATATATTCAAGTGGGCTGGTAGGCTAGTATTATTGGAGTAAGTCCGTTTAAAATAATTGCTCGTGAGGACTGACCTTGTGTTACTTGTATTTTGCGATTATAACATTAATTGGTAGTCGAAGGGAATATCCATATTTGTACTGCATTTAGATTCACACTCGTGTTGTCCATTACGTGTCAATATATTCCGTATAAGTCTAATAAAAAAGTCGTAAATATTTTTTACTTTAAAGCCTTGATCTAATACTCATATAAGCAGAGTGTTACATTCTGAATTCAACGTTTTAAATATCACTTCTAGTAATATAAATACAAACTGACTATTTAAAAACCGAAAAAAAATAATATCGAATGAAATTCTATGCATAGTTTTATAACCTATATCAGGAGAACAAAAGTGAGGCAAACGGTCTCCGAAAGTTGTTTGTTGGGATAAATTCCCTCAGTTTACAAAACAAGATGATATTTCGAAAATCGACTATATATGACATTAAATTTGCAACACACTCCATCTTTGCCAAAATGCATCATTTAAATAAGAAACCCATACTTTATTACCCCGATAACTATGATTGAAACGCCCTTACACGTCAATATTAATCAACTCTTTCAGGCTACAAGAGATCACAGATGAACGATTACAAACACAAAGCTCGACGAATGTTACAACGTATTTTGTATGTGTGAATGGTTTAACGGAGTAGTGGTGGAGTGTATAAATTGTAGTTAAACTTTACCAATGTTTCTATTCGCAGGCAACAGTTGGAGCGTGTTAAAATAAAATTTGACAAGGACAAGCTAAGCTACAACGAGAGGAATGACTTCAGGTTCTTGCCTGATGAGTCCAAAGGCGCTCACTTCGACCAGGTCAATGTGCCCAATCTACCACTTCTTGTAAGTATTCCTTAACAGTATTTTAACATTTCTTAAGATTGCTTTGTGATGATTGACTGTCAGCGAATTTTTAAATTTATAGTTCAATTGACATAAAGTTTTACTTAAAACAGTCGAACTGTTCAGATAGAACTGGGCGTCCGTACCATGTATTTATTATATATTCACTAGCTTTCGCCTGCGACTATGTCCGCGTGGAATTAAAAAAAAAACAAAACGAAGTAGCCTGTGTGTTCTTCCAGACTATACTCTACATCCTTAACAAATTTCATCGGAATCGGTTGAGCCGTTTAGGCAACAAACTCTAACAAACATCCATCCATCCATCCATCCATCCAAACTTTCGTAATTATAATATTAGTATGATTGTTGCGAATAATAATAAAATTATTCTTATTCACAGGGCGTTATTTCGAAAGCAAAGGATATGGAGATAAATCCTTTTGTCCAAATGACTCTCAACACCGCACTCAATTTCGGCAATCATCCTGATGCTTTCGTCAAATTGCCTGTACACAGGTAAGGATAGTTTGCCTTTTAATTTTTTATAACAAAAGGTGGTAAATGAACAAATAGATACCTTGTTTCGCTAATATAGCGAAGTTACTGCTGACTTTAGACCTTTAAAACTTTAATGGACAAATGTTACTGCAAAAACTTTTCTGCAGGCGCTAAAAAATCTCTGTAGGCGCGTTCGTGGTATAAATAAAAAGGAGGGTACAGAGTTTAAAAGTGATATGAATGCTAGTAACCCAATCTTTTATAAACAAAAGTGTTTCCTTGACTGTGACTAATCACTTTAAAACATTTACTAATTGATGGGTGTAGCGTTCGTAATCAACGCGTGCACACATCGCCGGCCTCAATATGTCACTTCGATGCTACAAATCATTGTTTGCGTCTTTAATTTACGATGAGATAAAGTCGCATCTTACTATAGATGAATTGAATGTTTGTTAGGCTTTGTAGCCTAAACAGCTTTAACGGGTTTCAATGAAATTTGGCATAGATTTAAAGGATTATCCGAAAGAACACATAGGCTCATTTTTTTGTTTTTTAATTCTTCGCGGACGGATTTGCGGGCGAAAGCTAGTTGTAAAATAAGTGACTGTTTCAATCTAGCGATACTTCTCAGGTTTCTATGGGGCTATGATGACACCATAATCGATACAGCGAAACCTATCTTGAGCCTGCAAGGGAAGTTAAACTTTAAGAAGTTTGGACTCTTAGTTACTGTAAGTGTTTATCTTTTTAGTTTTATTTAATTGTACAAAATGCTGTCATCCCTTTTATTCGCCTTGAAAAGAATAGAGATAGTGCTATGTTTATGTGCTGGAGCAGAGTAAAATCACAGTGTTACAATACTTGCAGAAAAACGGCACCGTTTCCGAACGTCTCACAATAAACACGGGTGAAATTGACAAGGACAAGATGAATATAATTCAGGAGTTAGATGGAAAAGAGTATTTACCTTACTGGTCGAGCCGTGAATGTAACAGGTATTACACTATTTTTTTTTTTAGAATTACACAAAAATAACAATTGACAAAAGTTAAGTGAGTTCTGATATCTGGAACAATATATGAATTGAGAAAGTGTTGCCAACGTTTAGCCATCACAGATGTTATAATTTAACAAACGCCTATAACTTGATAATACTTTGTAAAAGTACCTACATCTTACTTTAATATAAATGTGAAAGTTTAGATGAATGGATGGATGTTTGTTAGTGTTTGCCGCCTAAACGGCTGAACATATTTTAACGAAATCTGGCATAAATGTATGTCTTGAAAACACACACAAGCCACTTATTTAGTTTTTTATTTCACGCGGACAAAAGCTAGTCGATTATACATTCTAGTGGTAATTTTGACATGATTGTGTTAAGTAGAAAAGAGAGAATGTCCTACGAGGATTGAGGTTAGAAAATATTTTTTAATATACTTCCTAACAAAAATGTAAGTAATTATTCTATTATAAATACATTCGCAGGGACATTGGTAGAGGGCTCTACGCGTTTAATTGAAGTTAGATGAATGGATTCCAACAATGTTTCGTTCAAAGTAAACATATTATAAACGCCATTGAGCGTGTTAACTCAATGAGACTATTTACGATTATTTTAACTATGTATCTATAGTTCGTTAGGTTATCTTGGTTACATGCGACGTCTCTTGATGTCACATTAACAGACTATCATTAAAGTCTGTAAAAATATTAACATATTTTATTATAGTTAGTGTGAGTAGACTGCTGAGTAGTTTAAAGTTTACTAAGGGATTCACTTAGTATAGATTAAACAAATGAAATCTATTAGTTTACTAGGAATAGTTCAAAATGGTGAATATTAGTACAATCCTTTTTACATGCAACTTTTTGTGTTTATATTTGTAGAAAAATATATACCTATCTCAATTTTCATATCGCAATAAGAGGGACAGCAAGACGCCTAATATTTCTGCCAAAAAAACATCTGCCTCTTTTCCTAGCTATTGATAATTTATCGAAAAGTCGTATGATCGATGTTGTTCAAACGATTGCTTATAATTACATACTAGTGTTATCAACAGCACGTGTAGAGAATAAAGTTTTGTCCTAGTCACGCGTGTCGATAAACTTCCTATAAAGCAATAAACGTTTAAGTAATTCAAAGATAGAGGATTACCTATTTCTTTTTTTGGGAATCAATAATCGCAAAAGTTTTTTTTATATAACATAAGGTGGCAAACGAGCAAGCGGCCACCTGAATCCGCCAAAATGGCGAAGCGACCGCTGCCCATAGACATCCGCAATTGCAGATGCGTTGCCTACCCTTATCCGACGGAGGAGGAGACGCACATAAAAAGGATATTTCCCCATCCTATGCATATCCTCCACCGTCAAATCCACTTCCTCTTACCATCCTCTTCTTGTGAGAAAAGGGTGGTAAACAGAAAGGGACTAAAATTAAGCCTCCGGCACCACACTCATCAGACGAAACTCGGAATTGCTTCCATTTGACGCCTGTCTTCTGTGTGGTCGTGGTATTACACCGGGCGTGCCGGCCTATTCGTGCTAAGGTGTTAAAGCGGGCACTACCATTGTTATAAGTTAGTAGTTGTGCTAACTAACCTCAAGGGTTCTATGGATATCACCTGATCAACATAGGGTATTCGATGGCAAGAAATAAAATTAAGGATTTACATGTTAAATAAGTGTAGTGACGAGACAAAGTATATATATAAAAATATAAAAAAACAGCATAAAACTCTTTTAAAGACGGCAAAGTATCTGTGATTTCTCTGGTATTGTGGAAATCTATGGGCGTCGGAACAAGTAATATTAGGCAATCTAATGCACATTAGCTCCCTTCTCCTATAAAAAAAAACTTGGTGAAACTTATTTTATTTTTCAGTATAGAAGCATCCGATGGAACAATCTTCCCACCATCGATGCTGGATCGCAACAAGACTCTGTACGTCTTGTACACCAATCTCTGCAGACGTCTGCCTTTTGTGTACGAAAAGGACGTTGAGGTAGAACAGCTAAAATTTTTTTTTATAAAGCTTAATTAAAACAGGTAAAGATAAAATATAGTTTTTGTTAGTTATAAGTTAAAGTAAATCTCTATTGCCGAAAATTTTATCCTAAAACTATCCATTATTATGAGCACTATACAATGCTTCAAACTCCGAAACCGATGATAGAAAAATATGCCGCATGGATATAACAAAAGATAAACGCCAACAGATAAAAAAACTATGGGACGAACAGGAAATGTCAAATAAAACTATTCTTAGAGCACTTTATCAGTGCTCTAAGCTTTAAGCCAGTTGTTTTAGTCGTTCAGTTACATTGTTGCACTAATGGTAAAAAACAGAAATTCCTAGACTAGCAAAGAATTTTTATTACTGCCACTATACATATTTGTTTACAAAGTGTTAGCAAATTAACAAATAGGACCAAGGGCGTCGCCACTGATGAGAGGCTAGATCTAGGTGGAGCTAGTAATAAAAATTCTTTTTTTTATTTCAAAGGAAATTCTTATCAACATGTACAACCAAAAATGTATTGATAACCTGCCAGTTCGAAGTAGTTTATACTATTATTGGCAACGTGCTTGGCTGGGATATACCAATTGCGAAGTACCAATTTAATCAGACTAATCCAGCGCGTTAACATTTCCCCTTTTCCTTTTAATAACACGATTAATTTAGAAACCTAGCTGAACATTTATCTTACTATACGATAGACCTATTATACAACAGAATACAATCGAATAGCACATATAAAACTGAAGCAAGTTGAGGTGCTAAATAACAATAGGCAAATTTATAAAATTACTTCTTGTCAAGGCAAAATGTTTTAAACAGCACGTGCGTTCAGTAAGAGGAAGTTGATAGCTAACCGATTACAGCACGTTATGTCCGCTTTCGCTCAGTTTATAATCTGTTACAGATAGCGGACGGAGTCCAGCTGATGCGGTACCGGATGCCGTTGGACGTGTTCGACGACCCGGCGCACAACTCTGCCAACCAATGCTTCTGCGAGCTAGACACCGGCGTGTGCCCACCCCGCGGCATTATCAACGTCACTGCTTGCGCTATGGGTAAATATAAGATTCAAGATTTGTAGCAATACTTTGTTAGAGACCGCATGTCTTGTAGGTGTGTCCACTGCTCGTAGATGAAAGTGTAAGCACAATTGTTGCCCGAAATTATACCATCGATAATTTGTACTCTATCGTAGCATCTTGTACCAAATTGTGATCCAGAAACAAAAGCTTGGATATCGTATATGTTCTCGACTGCACATACACTATTTCCTTGCCTGATTAACATATATACACGTAGGGACTAACAGCATCAAGCGACCCTCGGCTGTATTTTTACTGAGTATTGCAGTCTACAGCTAACGTCAATTTTGCACTTCCTAAGCGTATGTTCCAAATGTTTCACAGGTGCACCAGCTCTCGCTTCCTTTCCTCACTTCTACCTGGGTGACCCAATGCTAAGAGAACAAGTGACCGGCCTCAAGCCAAACCCAGAACTCCACAAATCGTACCTGGATATACATCCGACACTCGGCATCGCGCTAAACGGCAAATCAACGTATGTAGCTTCTTTAATTAATTAATATCTTTCGCCCGCAGCTCCGCCCGCGTTGTGTTAAAAAAAAACCAAAGCAAGTAGCCTATGTGCTCTTCCAGACTATGTCATGTACATCTATGCCAAATTTCATCGAGATCCGTTCAACAGTTTTTGTTAAAAACTCTAACAAACATCCATCCATCCATCTAGGCTTTTGCATTTACGATATTAAGTATGAGTTGATTCATTATCCATTGAATCTCTGGATAGCCCGCCGGGACAAAAACACCTGTTCCGTATAGCAAGAGAAAGAGAAAGAAGTGGAAGAGACATAAACAATATTAGATGCATAAAAGACGATGTAGGAAAGGTATTGATGAATGATGATGATATTAAAAAGCGATGGAAGGAATATTTTGAAAAACTGATGAACGAAGAGAATGTTTGGAGTGGGGTGTTGGAAAACATACCTGTTAATATTGGTATGGTGAAAGAGATTAGTGTGGATGAGGTAAAGAAAGCAGTGCAAGGTATGAAGAACGGAAAGGCCGTAGGGCCGGATGGAATACCAGTGGAAGTATGGAAGCTGCTAAAGTCGGATGGATGGGTGTGGCTGACTTTATTCTTCAATAAGTTGTTACAGGAAGAGGTAATCCCAGACGAGTGGTGCGGTAGCGAGCTGGTACCCATTTATAAGAACAAGGGGGATGTGCAGGACTGTAACAACTATAGAGGAATAAAGCTCATGTCACACAGTATGAAAGCTTGGGAAAGAGTGGTAGATGCAAGAATCAGGGAAGAAAGTGAGGTATCTCGGAACCAATTCGGATTTACGCCAGGTCGGGGGACTACGGACGCCATTTTTGCCATTCGCCAGCTGTGCGAAAAATTTAGGCGTGTGCATAAGAACCTGCACATGGTGTTCGTAGACCTCGAAAAGGCGTATGATAGGGTTCCGAGGGATGTTTTGTGGTGGGCTTTGAAAGTAAAAGGAGTGCCTGGGAAATACCTGCAGCTTATTCAGGCCATGTACTGGCGAGCCAGTACATACGTCCGGTCCGCTGCTGGCGATAGTGACAGGTTCGGTGTCTCGGTGGGTTTACACCAGGGGTCGGCTTTAAGCCCGTATCTGTTCCTCCTGGTAATGGATGCTTTGACATCAAACATACAGGAGGAGGCACCCTGGTGTATGCTTTATGCCGATGACATCGTGCTTGTCGGGGAGGATGAATGCGAGGTACAGAGCAGGTTGGAAGAATGGCGGGTTAAATTGGAGGGAGCTGGTCTTAAAATTAGCAGGACTAAAACTGAACATTTGTTTTGCGATTTTGGCGGTCCGACCAGCTTCTCTCCAATCGCCTTAAATGGTGTGCCTCTACCAACCTGCTCCGACTTTAAGTACCTCGGTTCTCTAGTCCAGTCCGACGGTGGCGTTGACCGAGACGTAAAAAGCCGAATAAATGCAGGTTGGATGAAATGGCGACAGGTTACTGGTGTGACTTGTGATCCAAGAATGCCTCTTAGGCTTAAGGGACAGATCTACAAGTCCATCATAAGACCTGTCGTATTGTATGGATCTGAATGTTGGCCCACCAAAGTTGCGGATGAAAAGAGATTGCATGTGGCTGAGATGCGTATGTTAAGATGGATGTGTGGTGTGACAAGAATGGATAAAGTTAAGAATGTGTACATTAGAGGAAGTTTGAAAGTAGCGCCAGTGATGGAGAAATTGAGAAGCAAAAGGTTAGCGTGGTATGGACATGTTATGCGACGAAATGATGGGGACATAAACCAGAAAGTGTTAAGATTGAATGTGGATGGCTACAAAGGAAGAGGAAGACCGAAGAAAGTATGAATGGATTGTGTGAAAGAGGATATGCTTAAGAAAGGAGTGGATTCAGATATGACGGCTGATAGAGATGTATGGAAGAGCAGCACATACTGTGCCGACCCTCCATAAGGGATAAGGGCAAGTGGATGGATGGATTCATTATCCAAAAAATCCAATATGTTATTACAGACTTCAACTCAACATCCAAGTGAGGAAAACTCCGATGTATTCGTCTGTAAATTTCTTGGATGATGGACTTATTCTACCTGTAGCGTGGATTGACATGGTAAGTTCAAGTTACAATTCTCATCCTCATCTTAGCTAAAACGCGTTACCGTGTCATCGTATTTTGAAAAGTAATGCGAGACAAAGACTTACTATGTTTATGACGAAAAAACAAGATGAACAAACGGAAAGGAGAGAATGAGCATGCATGAACAAGAGCAATCAATGTTAATCAATTTTCATTCGAAGAGCAAAAAAAAACATAAAACATCGATCTTCTTATCAAGTCGTTCCCATTGAAATCAATAAAGTTCAATAAAAATGCTTCGAGATCGAATAGCTAATGATCTTATCTGTTTGCAGGGCGTGGATAAATTACCAGAAACTCTTAGATCCCTCGTGTACCATGGCACATACTCGACGGCAGCTGTACAGCTGGGCCTTACAGTGATCTGCATTATTTCCCTAGTAGTATCCGGAATCTGCCTCTTTGTTCTCTTCGTACGTAGAAGACAGAAACCATGTGCAACTGGAAAGCAAATAACAGAATCAGAACTTAAACCTCAATTGTCATGAGAAAGGTCTTTTTTTTAATTAGGTTCATTTTGCATTCGCCGAACATCACTAATCGATCTTTTTTAATTCTTATTTAGTCAATACTATACAACACTAATAGTCTTTTTTCTAATACAAAATAGTATTTTTTAAGTGATTGACAAACATTTAAAGTTGATAGCACTGAAATGAAGCAAAAAAAAATACTTTTGAAAGACTATCAAACATATTGCGCTACCTCGGGGAAGAGATAAAAAATTATAAACGTTATTACACCTCCATAAACCTATAACGAAAATATTAGAATTGAGATTTAAGGATTAATTATTAAAAAATAATTTTCTATCCACATCAAAAACCAGAGCATAAGGTATGCCTGCCTATGATTTAGGGTAGGCCTAGGGGAAGACAGCTACTCATTCCCCCGCCCCCCTTGGCGTCACCCATTAACCAGTGGGATCTACTAACTAGTTCCCTGGGATCCAAAGATCATGACAAACCAGAAATACGATCTAAACCACCTGACACAATAAGTGTCTAAAGCCCGCTACATACGCTCAGTTATATCTCAGATAAATCTAACAAAACTGGCAACTGTTCAGTTTTCAGTTTTGCCCACACACTTTAGATTTATCGAATGATCCGACTATTCAGATGATACCGTCAGTTAAAACCCAGCGTATGTAGGGGGCTTAATATGATTATTATTGATATTATTGAATCTCTCTACATTAACCTATATTTTGAACCAGGTTAATTTAATCTACATAAAAAAACTAAACGCATCTCTTATTTTTATCTAGCAAAGTTAGTCCCAAAAGGAACAATTTATACATTTTTAATTAGCTACGTAATCACTATGCTCTAACATTGCATTCCATTTGTAAATAATTAAATTTAAGTTATTTTAAGATCAAATGTAAGTAGGTAAAAGAAAACAGAAGCAACATGTTGCAGACGGCTAAGATTGAAAGAAAAAAATTCGATTACTTTATTTAGGTTATTTTAAATAATATCGTTATATATACTATTGCAAGATGGAAACATTCATAAACTACTGTATCGAAAAATCCTTTCGCCATTAGAGCAACATTATCACTGAGCAATATAATTTTTATTAACGGGAAAGGTATCAGACATATGTATGTTCTTTGCCATCCAGAAAAAGCTGGGACGTATGTTGGTAGCCATATTATTTAGTTATTAAGACGTTTTTGTATCTTATTATGTTATGTTATACATTAAACTTTAAATTTTCTACATAAGTCTAGATAACCTGAAATTATTCGTTTTACGTATTATTTTTAAGTTAAAATACAAATGAGATTAAAAACTATCATTTACAAAGGTAATATTTACGTTAAATACTAGTTTTTGTCTTCCTATAACTTGTAATATTTAAATACTTTAAAATAAAAAAAATTAACCATAGTGTAATGTAATACCTACTTTTCATATTCAAAACTATTATCTACTTAGATTGGGTTCGTTGTGTTAATCCAAATAAATCAGTGTGATAAAACTACACACCTAATTATTGTATGTTTAGTGTGAAGTAAATAAACGATGTGTGTTGCCAGAAACTTTCTGGATTGTTATCCTTGTTCCGTTAAATAAAACGATTTACAAAGATCTATAGAAAAGAACTATTTATTACTTCTAACTTGTTATAAAAAAATAAACGAGAACTTTGAATAAGGTAACATTGTTTTCTTTGATCCAACTTTCAGTTTAACTGGCCACCTTTATGTCCTACTAACTGTACCCGTGAGGCTTCATCCGCATGAAACTATAAACTATTTATTGTTTCCATTTCGTAAAATTTTCAATTGAAAAAATTCAAGTACTTCAATGAAAACAAAAGCTCTTGATTTTTCAAATCTATTTACTTCCTAAAATTACTAGCGTAAATATATAACCTAAAGCGCATAAGCGTAGGACTTTTGATACTGTGATTGCTCATCATACAAACTGTGTATTTACGCTTCATTAGATTAGTACAGATGTATAGATAGAAGTAGAGATACTAAAATTTCCTTTCCCCGCGCTCATTGGTTTTCTAGGTTGGTTGTGAATACACATAAATGAAACAACAAAAATCCAGTTTTTTAAAAGTATATTAGGCTTAAACGCTTTCTTGTACGGGGGGCTCGTAGCCTTCAGGGCGGTCGGACTTATCGCCCGCCTCGCCGCGCTTGCCACCGCCGCCTTCCCCGTGCAACTCCATCAGCTTGGAGATCTCGAAACGAGGCCTCTTCAGCACTTTCACCTGCAAACAACTCTCATTAGAATTGCACTACATTTGTATGGTGTATTTATTTGGAATAAGACATCAGATATAAAATCAAAAGGGAACATGAAGTTTCATCATGTAAGTTGTCATTGCGAGCTGAGTGTGTCATCATACAAGTAGTACTTAGATAAATGAATTCTGATTACCTTAACACTATGATAAAATCTGTAGATTCTGAGATACTCAAGTATTCTACTCATCTAATTATGTAAATTGAAATCTTTTTACTTTGACAAAGAATTTTATAAAAAGTTTACATATTCCACTTGAAATTCTACAAAATATTCTTAGTGATTTCAATAATTACCTTCCTGATGCAGACATCTCGGAGGGGGTAGATGCTAAGGCAAGCCTTCTCAATATCCTTAGCAATGGAATCTGGGATGAGCTTGTTGACGACCTCGCGCAGCTCCGAGTTGGTCACGTCACGGGTGATGATCTCGCACATCTTCTTTCTGATGGCTCGTACCTAGAAATCCAATCTGTTATATTACAAAGTATACATTAATTAATTTATATAAATATATATTGAATATGGAGCATTTTGTTATATTTTTAATCCAAACCCCACAATATTATAGATCATAGATGTGAAAGTTTAGATTGATGATGTTTTTACTACATATATCCAAAAAATTAAATTAGAAAAAAATGTAGAACAAAGTACGGAAGAACACAGACTATTGTGTTTTTTTTTTAATTTTGTGCTAAATGAGTTACTGGGTTTAGCTTAACTAATATTAGCATAAATTGAACTTCCTACGAGTGCTAAATGGTACTCACTTGTGTGTGTTGGGCATAGCAGGTCTTGCGCTGGCTAAGAGTGTCCTTGTTGGTGAAGCCGATGCAGAACACACGCAGGAGGTATCCATCGGTGGTCTTCACATCAATGTTGGCCTCCACAAGTGTCTGCCATTTCTTGACCATCCATCTGCAAATAACTTTTTATTTAGGCAGATTCAAAGATAAAAAACGCAAGCTTTAAGACATCTTGAAATTGCAAGTACTGTAATAGTACAACTTATTAATATTATAATGCAAATGTTTAGTCGAACATATTGTCTATGGATTTGTGTTTGTTTTCGAAAGTTTTAATGTTAAAGTGATTATACAAACATGTTTGTTTTCATAAGTCTGTGATCATAACCATATTGTCTCGTTTCCATTAAATTTGATGAATAAGAAAAATGAGCATATAATGTTAAATTTTCATGTTCAATTGTAGCAATAACATGAACACCCTTATTAATGTAACAAAGGTTTTTATCATGTTAAAGCATTTATTTATGCAGTTTGAAACGATATGAAGACGATAGTAGTACATTCATATAGCTGGACTGCAAAAGATTTTATTATTATAGAAGGGGCAAACAAGAAAAGAATCACCAAGACTATATGATCCAATGCCGATGGACATCCACAATGCCAGAGGATCCGCTAAACTGTTTGGAAATGTAGTTATTAAATTATATGTATTTACCTGAGCTTGTCAGTGGTGAGGTCCATGCCGTGGAAGTTGCAGAGCACATTACGACCTTGTACATCCTCAGCGATAAGACGGAATTTGCGGAAAGACCTGAAACAAATTTTACTCATCAATATCTTCATAAAATGAGAAACAATGTTGTAAATACTTCACAAATATATTAAATTGAACAATTTCATTATTACAAATCTTCTTAACACAACAAATAAATGCCAATACTTGCTTTTAATAGAAAATTGTAGCAACCACATGAAATGCCTAACAATAAAGTGCAAAGGCCCGTTTTCATGTTGGTGCAATTTATTTATGCAGTTTGAAACGATACAAAAGTCATGTGGTTACTTTTATATAGCTGGACTGCAACTTTTATAGGTTATAATTTATGTTTCAGTTAATCATTATTGAATTTATTATTACTTTGTAGTAACAAAGAGAATCTGTTGGGCTACTATTCTATAATGTAAAATAAATGGTTGGTTCAATAGTGTAAAACAAATAGAATATAGAAAAATATGAACCTTTCAGCATCAGTATCAGCCTGTAGGTCAGCTAATGAGACCTCAAACACACGGCCCTTCAAACCTTCAGAAGCAATTTTTGTTCCCTGAAAGAATACAGCTATTTAACAATACATTCATCTAACAGATAGGTTATGATAATTAGGAAATCAATTCAGTAATAAAATCAAAAGGGAACAAATGTTTTCATCAGTTCTGTGTCATTGCGAGCTAGGTGGATCATCATTTATATTCAAAGTTTAACCACAAGACGTTTAACCACGTGTTGATCAAGTTTTAACCACAAATTCTGTATTACAAAATGTAAGCTACAGAACGCATGTAATCAAAGTACCTTTATTTAGTGTTACTTTACTAACCTGAGTACGGTTGACAAGGGTGGTTCCCACTTGTCTTTTGGTGAACATAGACGGTGCCTTAACATCATACCAGTCTTTGCGGGTGAATGGATCAACGCTGAAAAAGGTTAAGTTTTTATAACCTCGCAACAACTCGAGTTGTAAGTTTGATTCAACTGCAAATTTTAAAGATATACGTTTGTAGATCGTTAAAATTAGCGAGCATTATTACTTTTATTAACATTCATAGCCAAATACTTTACAAGAAGTGAATTTTAACACGAGACACATCAACATTATCCGCCGATATCACAGTAATCACAAATGACAAATCTGATATAAAGGCTTAGATAGCTAAAACACTAAATACTTTAGTATAACATAAGTTTATTACTAACTTACATCTTCTTTTTAACGCCCTTTTTACCGCCTTTGGATAGGCCTTTATTTTTACCAACCGCCATGTTCAGACTCAAACTTCAGAAAGACAAACTTTTGTTTATGGACGCAAAACCTGTCATATTAGTGGGGAGGGGCAATAACAGATTATACACTTTCAAGCGAAAAGACAAAAATATAGTTAGTTAGTTAGTTAGTTTTAAGTATATATGCAGACTCAGGCTAAGTGGAGGCTTTTAAAGGTAATGATTTTAAATTTAATTAAGTAGTATTTTAGTAATGACACTTCCATTTCATCTCTTTAAAAGACCGATATTAATTTGTACCGTCTATAGTCCAAAAAAATAACAACACAATTGCATTCGAAATAATGGGAAATGCATTCCCTTCACTAGTAATCACGATTCATGATCGAAATATACTCCTTTTTAACTAAATTGTTAAACAGTTACGAATTTATAATCTGTATTTTAACATTGACATTTGAGATTTGTTTCTTGATGGTTGCCCAAAGATGTCACTGTCATTGTCAAACGATGTGTCAGCGTTATCTGTCAGTTGATTAAGACGGGAGGTTGACGTACGTGCTTGTCAATTATTATCTGACCTCATCGTTTATCGTTTTAATACTTTACGTTTGAAACCTAGAAGCAATGAAATACTACTCAAGTTTCGTTTAATCTCTCGTTGGTGTGTGTTCGTATATCTTTACGTGTGGCTAATTAAATTGATTAAACCGTTGCAGCGGCGTTTTTGATTTCGCCGGGTTTAAACTTGTAATTTCTTGGATAAAGTATAATGTTTTAAATATTAACGTAAGTGTTCGTTTTTGTGTTTAAAATGGGAGCCCATGTATCGCGAAACGATTTTGAGTGGGTACATACGGAGGAGCCTCACGCTAGCCGGCGGAAGATTATTTTAGGTATGTTTTTGTCGTGATATTTTTTTCCAGTTTTAATGGATACTGATTAATTTTAATTTATTCAACCAATGCTAACTATAACAACATGCGAGACTCGTTTAAGACCGTACTGACTCAAGTATTTGTACTTTAAAAAATACGTCGACTTAATTTTTGTATTCATATTGTGTGTCTTTCAAAGACTGGGCGTGATCCCGAGTGTAATATGTCTATTCGTAACAATCATCAATGTACAAAAATAGAATCTATTTTTTTTTTACAATAGCGTTATCAGTGTTACACAAAGAGGTCAAATTATATTTAAACTATAAAATTGGTTGTTTACTACTAATGGTTTGAAAAATGCACCATAATCAATGATTTTTTTAATTACTAGCAATTTGTGCTTATTTTTATATCTCACTTTTTTTGATCCAAGAGCATTTTTTTATTTACTTAAAAAAAATATGCATTGGAGAACAACTTAGGTCAATTTTAATCATACACAACCAACTCATTGTCAAGGTCAAGGCTTACATTATTATTAGAAGAAAAACTTGGGTAGTAATTATTTACTACAAGTAATATAAGTTATTACAACTTAATTGTAGATAATCATTGTAACAGTATCTTATTTACTCAGTTGTAGCTCTTTTTTTCATAACTTGTTTATCCATAAATATGCCAAAACTCTTAGAAGTAACCATACAATAAACTGGATTTATAAGGAATAGCCTGTTATTATTTATGTTAAATTGCTGTAATATGTGATTTTGTTTGAATTGTGCATGTACTACTTATCTTATCACTACAATAAAGTCTAGAAGTAGTGTGAAATTCCCAAAAAAATGAATACAAGTTCACTTAAATCTTGTTCAAACATGGTCTGTGATTAAAGGGTGACAATCAGATAAAGGCAAATGAGGATAATATGTTAAAAATTCCGCATATCTCACTCTTCATAATTTTTTTACAGTTTTTTCAAATATATCCTCAGTTAAGAAAGTGTTACATATTATATGGTTAATCAGTATATCATAAAATATTTGTTCTAAAATGCAACTAATAGATGGTACTATTTATTAGCTATCTGTTAGCTAGCAGTCAGACTGATTTTGAGTTATCTGGTTAAAGTATGTTATTTGTATCTAAGATAACTTATTGTTTATTTTGGTCATTTTTTGAGTGTAAATTTCTTTAATCATTTGTCTCTCATATCTTCATGGTCGTAGTAAGATGATAATTCGTTGTTACTCATTATCACTGTTTGCTTTAACCAATGTATGCTAACACCCTAATTGGATAGTATGACAGACTACTTTACATTCTATCTAACTTGACACTATTGGTTCAGTGGATGTATTCTGGCAATCTGATTCCTTACTCTATTGTGATAGTAATTGAATGATTAATAAAAACAAAGAAATGTGTAGTCTGGTGAACTTATAAATTTGTGTTTTTAATTATTATTAAATATTGCTTGTGTTGTTTTTTGTGTTTTTAATTATTGCTACATTATTATGTAGCAGAATAACATAATAATAAAGTCTTTTCATCTTGTTAATATATAATCTTTATCTATACTTCTATACTATTATAATAAAGTGTAAACACACACTTCTTGGTTGCCTAAGATGTCAGCAATTACAGCATATTTTTGAATAATTGTTTTTTTAATAAATAGCCTTACACTTCTGTCACGCTTTAGGGTATATATTTTCACGCCATTGAAATTAGTGGGTAAATATTTTGGATAAAAGCCCTAATGCAGGAAAGAGACCATAAATTGCTGCCAACATCAAGGAAGCAAGGTTGCCAAGGTTTGTCATGTCATCTCATTATGATATTTGCAATTGATAATTTGACAAATGTGAAAAATAAAATGATTTTTTTATAATGTTATATGGATGAATTCGCATGGGAACAGCTAGTATAAAATAAAAACATAACTACTTGCTAAGAAAGAAACTTCATTCATAAAAGTATTATTAGTAAGGTAAATTAGTATTTAAGTTAATCCAGAACAATCAATCATATTGTATATCTTTATAATCTTTACAATATTTATAAAGATAGTACATCAATTCAATTCATACAAAGCATTCTATCTCTAAAATAAATTTATGAACTCTGAGTATCATTGACTCATTCTCAATAATAGATAAGGACAACCTTAATACTTTAGCGTCTAGTTTAGGTAAAGTAATAGATTAGAATACATCATCTCTCCTACCTTATCCTACTCCCATAGGGTCGGCGCGCCGGGTTTTCGTCCTCCACATAACTGTATCATTTGTCATCTCAGTGATCTCCCTTCTTGATCATGTCTCCTTTCACGCAATCCATCCATCTCTTTCTACGTCTAGATATAATAAATAGAATATATTAGAATACATGTATGTGGAAAAACTTGGTTAGCTTTTAACCATAAATTTTCACAGCTGAAATATTTGTTGTCATATAATAGTTCTCTTTCACAAATCAGGGATAGTAAAGCATCAGAACAGGTTAATTAGTATTAAAAAGTTACAGAAAACAAAAATCAAACAAAGAAGGAAATATATCAACAATTACTAAGTCTGATGACAAAGTGAGCACTGTCAACAAATTGATCTCACAATTGTTATGACAAATCCTACACAAACCTACAGTTCTCTTTGGACAAATATGCTAAAATAGTAACTGTTCATTTAATGTATCAATAGACTAAATAAAAACAATAATTTCACAGAATTTATCTGTTTATAGTTTGTCTAAAACAAATCAGAGGTACATTTTTTTACAGAAAAGGCCTGATGTTAATAAGTTGATTTTATGTTTGTGACAAATGTATTTTTTCGGCGAATTAACCTCGATACATTACCAATTTCCTATCTAAATAACGATAAGAATATGTTGGTAATGTTTCTGAAATTGATCCGTTTTTAATAAATATTTACAGAAAGAAATTCAAACACGACAACTCACGATTACAGGATTGTAATCGTCTGTTAATTATGTAGAGACTGTTTGTTGCTCATTCTGAAGAAACTTGTTTCTTTAAGAAAAGGAAAACACATTTTTATAATAATACCATTGGTTCTTTAGTTACACATTTATTATGACTAAAGTAACATTAATAATTCGAACATGAAGAACACTCTATGGCTGCATGCTATGATGTAAACTTTTGATTCTCAGTACTTTTCCATTCAACAAGGATAAATTTGACAACTGTGTCATGAAATAAAAATAAATGTATGTGAAGATTATATTTATTCAGGCACTATTGTGTTTAATGAAATGGCGAGTTCTCGAAATAGACGACAATGAATCATCGTTTATACAATTTTTTTTTACTACTACATATATTGCTTCCATTTGTCAATCTATCAAAAATGCCTGGTTTACATTATGCCAGCACAGTACGACAGGAGCGCTCAAACAGCATAGATACCACTGGTGTAATGAAAACCTTTACTTAATTCCATCAGTACGATTTGATAAATATATCATCAACACTGTATAAATTATAACACGGCTAAACTCACATGATAACATTCGGTGTAGGCACCCACAGTTTCGAACCCTTTGGGGGTCCTTCTTCAATTTATATAGTATAATGTCTCACGAAAGTTTTAATAAGTTAATATCATCAACACCATCTTTTTTACGAGAGTTTTGAATTCAAATGAAACTGAAAAAACCCACATTTAAAGTAATAAAGTACTTATACGTACTATCTTATGTAATAATGTGGAGGTATTTTATCTCCAGCTAAAAAAAATACGTCAGAACTTATCTCTAAATTCGTCTCATAGAGATCTAGTGTGAATAATTCATACGTTTTCGTGTATAAGCGCTAATATGTAAATTGAATCTAATTAATAAGGCAATGTTCACAGTTCACACGAATAGACTCGTCTGACAAGACTTATTCCAGATATCGCGCATGTAATGTATGTAGATATATATTTTCTATTTGAAATTACGATTTACACTCTTGGAATGAGATGAAATTGGTATAAATTTTTCGTCGACTTCTAAATAAATTTACGATAGTTATGTTATTACTTTGTTGTTTACATGCGGTTTCTACAGTAGCAAAAATTAGAAACAAAATTAGTTGATCTAATATTTAAGTCGCACAAAGTCGAAATTCCACTTTGGGAATGGCCCTAGTGGTAGAGAAGGTAAGGAGTAAAAGGTTAGCATAGTATGGGCATGTTATGAGGAGGGATAAATCGCATTTTACAAGGAGAAAGTTATGAGTGTGGAAGGGCACACTGGTAGAGATAGTCTTAGAAAGAGATGTATGGATTGCGTGAAAGGTGATATGATCAATAAAGGGAGTGATGATAGAGTTATTTGGAGGACGAAAATCTGTTGCGCCGACCCTACGGGAGTGGGATAAGGAGGAGGATGATGATGATGATGATGATGATAAATCGAAATTCCACTTATCCATGTTAGGTATCACGTTTCGTTCGCGTAATTTCTTCAAACAGGGGAACAGAATTTTAGACTTAAATAAGGCATACACACTGATTGGAAAAAATGTGAGACAGTTAAAATATCAAAATCTCAGTTTACGAGACGCTGACGATGCATTATATTTATCATGATAAGCAGCCCATCTGACCGGATGTATCACGTGTTATCAACACTGATAAGCCATCATAATGTTTAAGTGGAAAAAGTTTTTATCAAAGACACTGGTAACAATTGCTGATAATATTTAATTATCACTATGATTCATTTGTACAATTTCTTAAAACTGTCGTACTGCTAAGCCAATACAGGTGAGGGATCTATATCTATCTATGTATCTATCTATTTATATACGAGCTATTGCCCGCGACTTCGTCCGCGTGGTATTAAAAAACATACGAACTATATAAATAACAAAAAGCTACGTATCCCTCGGAAACCGGACACCTCGAGGATGAAGCTTATCCCATGTATACTCCAGACTTTGTTTTACATCTGGGCTAAATTTCAATAAGATATGTTGAACCGTTGCAGAATGATCGAGTAAACATTAAAAAACTAAATTAATAAATCCCACGGGAAGCGTAACTTATTCCGGGATAAAAAGTAGCCTATGTGTTCTTCCAGACTATGCTCTAAACCTGTGCCAAATTTCATGGAGATCCGTTCAGCCGTTTAGGCTACAAACGCTAACAAACATCCATCCATCCATCCATCCATCCATCTAAAATTTCGCATTTATAATATTAATAAGATAATAAAACTAAAGTGTCTGTTTGTAATATCAAAAGAAAAATTCCAGATTTCGGGAAGATGATGTATTTGCGTTGCTGATAACGAAAATTGCATTTAAAAATTTTTTTGTCTGTCTGTCTGTCCGCAAGCCACGTTTGTTCCGGGTAATCACTGAAACGGCTGGGCTGATTTTTAACGGACGTTCACTGAAGGGTAGCCGACGTAGACGGGCATATTTTAAGCTACTTTTTTTTCCGCGCTGCAAAATGGCGTAACGGATGGTCCAAATTTGCGCTAGCGAAGTTCGCAGGCGACAGCTCGTAATAAATAAAATTATCTTCTTTCTTTCTGGTACTTGCAGTTCTTACACGCTTTTTTGCAAAACGGAATATTTTGAAAATCAAAATGTTGGTGACAATCATGCATGCATCAATGAATCGCACACCTTGTTTGCTATCTTTATTTAAAATATTGACATAACCTTGGGATCCCACCTTAGAATAGCGATAACAAATCGAAGGCTCGCACTACCTAAACATTTATGTAACATGGTCTGACATTACCGTATGTTGTAGTCTCTGTTTTATCGTTGAAAATGAAAGGGATAACAATATGTGTTATAGTTTTCATATATCTTGGCTGCTCTTAAATTTGCGATTGGTTGCTCAGAACACAATTTGAGGTGTGCGTGTAGAGAGAGCACTGGGCAGCTAGCCGATTTGCTTGAGCCGCCAAGATATTGGAATATATATATATATGAACATAAACAAATGTGGGCAGTGGGCTAGCTCTACTACCCGGGGCGAGATTTGTACAGCGCTCTTTTTTATCGTGTCAAAGGGCGGAGGGATTAGAGTGTTATGTGAGAGTAATTGACATAGTTGAAACTCCGTTCTGTCATGGGCCATGGGTGGCCTTTATTTCCGAGGGGAATGCTTTATGCGTACTCCGCGCCCGGGGGGACGCGATAGTTATGTAGGATCCTCTCCATAATGGGGCATACCCATTAAACCCCTTTGTTCCTCTAACGCATAGTGGCAGAATTGGCGGTATAACTCGTTATGCTCTAACTCAGGGACTGTGAATGGGTTAGAGTCTATCAATGTGTTGTGTGTGAATGTTTCGCCGGTGTAAACTCATGCTATAAATTTTCCGGTCATACACGTGACGAGTGCACAGGTGACATGGATTATTTTGTTTTTGATAATATATTCAGATAACAAAACACGTTTGTGTAAAAGGTTACGTGAGCGATAACAGGAATAAAAGATAAAGAATATTGCGACAATTTGCTATCTCCATAGGATTATTAAATACAAGATTAAGCAAAGGTCATTATGATTTAAATTTTATCAGCACAATGACTTTGAAGGCATATCTAATTTTTTTTTTGTTTCACTATGTCAGAATCAGAAATTCGTTTTTTTTAGCTTCTGCCAATAAATGTCGAAACACTTCGATATATAAAGTGTTTGTGAAATAACTTCAAGTTAACTTTATGTGTACTTGTGGTAGTCAAGGTTTTAGCAGTTTAATGAAGCGATTTCTCGTTGTCGATGTTACAATAGAAATTGCTAAATCGGAACTATACTTTTTGTTGATTTAAACCGCCTAAAATAGTCGATAATAATAATATTTGAAATTATTACATTTGATAGATTAAATACTAGGTTTATTTACATCAAAAGGTATATATACCATTCCTTTGAATTCCTATAAAGCATTAGTATGTATATATGATTACCTGAACTAATCCCTAGTTTATCTGTTAATTGGAGATCCGTGTTCTATTATCTATTAACTTATATATATTTTAATTACAATTAATATAATATTATTAGAAAGTTGTAGCGAAATATACAAATATGACAGAATTAACTGGCATAATTGTTATCATGGCAGTACAATTTTGACTAATTGAATTAAAACAATATTCTTGTACTCAATGAACTTTATCACGTATGTTCGAAAACTTTCCATTCGACCATCTGTTAATGTCCTCTGTACTATCGTTATCAGCTATTAGTAAGATCTTATCGATATAATGTACAATGCAATAAGCTGTTTAATAAAATACAACTAATTGTGAGTAAACGAAAGTACAGATTAGATAAATTTTGCTGAAAGCGTCTACGATTTATCTTGGGTTACAATCTGACTGAACCCAAATGTTCTGCGTTAAATTAACATCAAGAGAACATGGAAAGATTTGACGGTGAAGATACATATGAAGTCGAAATATCGTCTTTATGTGTGTCTCCTCCGTAAGGGTAGGCAACGCATCTGCAATTGCGGATGCCTACAGGCAGCGATCGCATCGCCATTTTGGGGGATCCAGGTGCCCGCTTGATCTTTTGTTAATGATATAAAAAAAAACTGACTGGCCACATTTTAATGACAAAACCATAACCAGACGTTTACACTGTAGTTATATTTAGACTGATTTGCATTACTCGGTTAGCAAAACCTTTGACATCGTGATTGAAATTGTATCTTCAGTTAATATGCAGACTATCAATGTTTAGTCGAATGATAAACTGACGAAGTTTAAGTCTGGTCGGTGACAGATAAGCCCCATACAGAATTGACTTCTATTTGTTGACTACATTCACCGCTACCTAATTAAGAGAATCGCGAGAGCTTGTTATTTAGCGATACAAATGTACATCAATTATCGTCCATTTTACCATACGCTACTAATTGTTAAATGGAAGTCAATGAACCACTTGCATTCATTGATCTTGGCTTGATCTTGAACCGTATTTTTATTGCTTTATAGACATCGAAGAAGTCATAGTCATATCATAAACTATGTAACTGCTCTTGTCATATCTATTTTTTCTTATTGAAAACTACGGAATATATCGCCTTAAAACAGTCGGTCCGAAGTCACCCGTAGATTATAGCTTGTAGCTTTCGCCCGCGACTCCGTCCGCGTGGAATTAAAAAAAAAAAAAAAAAACAATATATATGTCTTCTTCCAGACTATCCTTTACATCTGCCAAATTTCATCGATATCTGTTTAGCAGTTCAGCCCACAAAATCTACAATCCATCCATCCATCTAAACTTTCGCATTTATAATATTGGTAAGATAAGTAAGATATTAGTAAAATTAGTAAGACATATCCTTGTTTCTGGATCCAGTTTTACATTGGTTTGTTTTAATTATCGTAAACATTTCTGGAGTCATGGTGCAATTCCACAAAATTCGACCCACGCTGACTGTCAACAACACGCCGTGGAAACGCGCCTCAGTTCATCATGGAAACAATTCTTTTTATAAAACAAAAGAAATAAAGGACAATATAACATGTTATCATTTCTCACGTGGTACTGAACTTGATAATCTTGTGACGTAGTTAAATAGCTCAAACAATAACGAAATCGCAATAAACTTTCTTTATTCAAGTAACAAAAGGCATAAAGTTATCATTCTTATCCATTGTATTTAGCGTACATGTCTGTTTTACGATATATGTTATGATGCGGCAAAGAGAAGGAAGTCAAAGTATTTTTTTGGTATATTGGTTATAAACAACATTTGTCCCTTTTCCTTCCCATCCTTTTTCTTTTAAGAAATGATTGAATTAATTCAGTGAACTATGATTGCTTACTAAATAAGAATATAGTACGATCAACTTCTTTCGTCTAATTATCGTTATCTATAAAACAAAAGGTACTTTTAGATATATGAATAGTGCTAGAGATAATAGTAACACTAGTGCTTGACCACGATCCGACCTGATTAAGCGGAGATATGGTTGAAAAGTGTTACACACATTTAAGATATATACCCAATAACCCAATGCTTAATAAAACTTAATATAGTTGTAAAGAACATTAATATGTGTAAAATGACCTAGTTTTCGGTTATAATTTTGACCAATGCCTTAACAAGTTCTTATTTCAATTTTCCCTCATTTTAATTTGCGTACTTATTGTTTATTATTTGCAGAAAAATATCCAGAAATAAAGAAGCTGTACGGCTACGACCCGCTGTTCAAATGGGTTGTGTTGTCGATGGTTCTGATGCAGCTACTCGTGCTGCCGCTGGTCAAGTACATGAACTGGCCAGTACTACTCCTGGTTGCATATTGCTTCGGTGGTGTCATCAATCACTCACTCATGTTAGGTAAGTTTGATCACGTTATCGAACATTTTTAACCCGATTTGAGAGACTCGAATATTGACATCCTCTACATTCTCTGTGAAAAATCAGGGATGATATATTTTTCAAACAGTTGAATTGGCTGCGAAACAGTCGACAATCGATAGTTGTGCGACAGTTTAGTCAAAGGTGTGCGCGCGCTCTTTGATGATAATTAAAACAATTTGAAACTACAAAATGATGAATAACAATTAGTATCTTTTACTAGAAATCTTTAGAGTGACTAATTCTTTATATCTATGTTCTATACTTAATATAATAAAGCGTAAACACACACTACTTTGTGACATAGGATGTTAGCAATCAGAACATATTTTTGGATATTTTTTCCTTTAATAAAAAACCCGACACTTACGACACGCTTTAGGCTATATTTTTTGCTCTATTAAACTTGGGGGATAAATAAATTGGAAAAAACCTTTATGTGCGAAAACGACCATAAACTACTAGCTGCCAACATTAAGGAAGCAAGGTTGCCATGTTTTGTCATCATGTCATTTCATTTTGACATTTGCAATTGATATTGGATACATGTAAACAATAATATTAAAATTTTCATAATTTTTGCGGATGAAGTCGCACGGGAACAGATAGTTTTTAATACAATAGAAATATCCGGAGATATTCATAGTGTATCTTATCAATGCCAATACTTGTGTTACTCGAGTGGTGTTCAAGTAAGCGAACTCGATAAACGTTATCTATATTAATAGTAATTAAACGTTGCATAATGTGATATAAAGGTGTGATTACATTGTAATCAATGTAACGAAAAAAAATTAGAATCATGCAAGAAAATTTTTTCTCTGTTTACAGCTATACACGAGATCGCACATAACCTAGCTTTCGGCCACAATCGGCCGCTGCACAACAGATTGTTCGGCTTCTTCGCTAACTTGCCTATTGGCGTACCTGTGTCTATCAGCTTCAAGAAGTATCACTTGGAACACCATAGAGTAAATATCATTATTTTATTGTGTGATATTGCATACGACGGATTTCCTAAAACCTCAAGGAGTGACTTAGGTAAAAATGTGGCATCCAGTGGTGACTAGAGCAATTATTCTTACAGTACCAAGGCGATGAAGTGATAGATGTGGATCTACCCACATTATTGGAGGCAAAGTTGTTCTGCACAACTGGAGGGAAGTTGTTTTGGTTGTTCCTTCAGCCGTTTTTCTACGCGCTGCGGCCGCTTGTGGTGAGGCCGAAGCCGCCAACGCCGCTTGAGATGATCAATTTAGTTATACAGCTGTTCTTTGATGCGGTTGTTGTTGAACTTTTTGGTGAGTTCATTTTATTATAACTGAAGTGTTGGTGGTTTATGCTGAACAACATACATACGATGTGTTGTAAAAAAATTTAGTAGGTCCAAAAACTTGTATCGCTAATAGATTTTAGTAATATTGGTAATTGCATTTGCAGGCTGGAGGGCTCTATGGTACTTGTTATTGGGATCATTCATGGCGATGGGAATACATCCTGTTGCAGGTAAAATATATAAAAGTCAATAAAATATGTTGTATTATTTTTTTTTATATGCATTGTACTTCTCAGGTCACTTTGTGTCGGAGCACTACATGTTCCGCAAAGGCTTCGAGACGTACTCGTACTACGGCCCGCTGAACTGGATCACCTTCAACGTGGGCTATCACAACGAGCACCACGACTTCCCCGCAGTGCCCGGCCGCAGGCTGCCAGAGGTCTGGATACAACATGGCCGCCGTTGCAAAATGGCGGATTACACATTTTTACAGACTCCTCAGTTATAGTAATATTATAAATGCGAAAGTTTAGATGGATGTTTGGTAGAGTTATTAGCTTAGACGGCAGAACGGATCTGGGTGATATTTGGTGAAGATGTAGAGCATAGTCTGAAAGAACACATATTCTACTCACTTTTTGACCGACTTCCCAAAAGAAGGAGGTATTCAATTCGTCGGTATATTTTTTTTTTATTTTTTTTTTATGTGTGTTACGGCATAACT